>NW_022196903.1:128970727-128974219 GCF_008632895.1 Mastomys coucha
CCCCCCACACATGGGTTCTGGGGATTGAACTCAGGTCCTCAAGCTTGTGTGGCCAACGCTTTACTGACAGAGCCATCTCCCCAGCCCCACGGCTTTCTTTTCCTCCATTGTCAGAACAAACAATTCCTCAACCCTTCCCGTGAGTGTGGACATGCTTTCCTCTGTCCTTTTGGATGTGCCCTCCCCCTCTAATGTTATGTGTCAGTCCTCCCTCTGGCTGGAACATGTGTTTTTCCAGAATAATTCTCCCCTTCCTGGTTTTGTGTTTTCATGGCTGTGACCAAGCACCTGACAGAAAGACTTAAGGGAGCAAAGATCAGTAATGCTCATGGCTTTGGCCGGTCAGCGAGTGGTCACCTGGCCCCGCGTACTTGGAGACATCGCTGTGACAGGAGCATATGGTGGAGAAACTTCTTCACCTCAGACAGGAAGCAGAGAGAACAAGGGAGTGAGGGCCCAGGACCAAGAGACTCCCAAGTACTCACCCTCAGGGACATACTAGCTAGGCCCCATCTCCTAGAGTTCCTAGATCCTCTCAGAAGGGTGCCACTACCTGTAGATGGTCTCTGCCCCCACCCCTGCCCCCGCCCAGGAGCCTGTAGGTTAGAGCATTTGCTGGGCTGTATTTAACCACCGTGGGTGTGGTGATGAGAGGGGATTCGTTTGCAAAGGCCCTTGAGTTTTATGAGAACCAGGGCATGGGTGTAGTTGACGATCAATACTTAACATCGGCTCAGTTAGTTCTCCTCACCATCTGACTGCGTCAGGGTTCCGCTGTGGAACTTGCCTCTGTAAATCAGGGGAACCTTGAACTTCAGAGATCTGCCTGCCTCTGCCTCTTGAGGGCTGTGATTAAAGACATGGGCCCCCACCCACAGGCACCTGAGTTAGTTCTTTATAGAAACTACTATTAAAATATTTACTTCTGGTACTGGAGAGATGGCTCAGCAGTTAAGAGTACTGGCTGCTCTTCCCAGAGGTCCTGAGTTCAATTCCCAGCAACCACATGGTGGCTCACAACCACCTGAAATGGGATCCAATGGCCTCTTCTGGTGTGTCTGAAGACAGCGACTGTGTACTCACATACATAAATCTTTTTTTGTGTGTGTGTATGCACCATAGTACACATGTGCAGGTCAGAGGACAACTTTCAGGAATCAGATCTCTCCTTCCACCAGGTGGATTGCACGGATCAAACTCAGGCCGTCAGGTTTGGAGTCCAGTACATTTACCCTCTGAGCTATCTGTCTGTCCCTAGAAAATACCACTTTTGAAGTACAGAATGCTATTCCCTGGGGACAGTAGAGATGGTTTAGTGGTTAGAGCACTGGCTGCTCTTCCAGAGGACTAGGTTTGATTTCCAGCACCCACGTGCAGCTCAGAACCATCTGTTATCTTCAGTTCCAGGGTATCTGATGCCCTCCATGGGTACCAGGCATACATGCAACAAGAAGACATGCATTCGGGCAAAACAACCAGACATGTGCCAGACAGATTTGTGTCACCTTAATACAAACTAAAGCCATTAAGAAAATCCCTCCATAAGATCAGGCTGTAGACAAAGCCTGTATGGCATTTTCTTAATTAGCGATTGGTGGGAGAGGTCCCCACCTATTGTGGGTGGGGCCATCCTGGGCTGATTGGTGTTCCAGAAGAAAGCAGGCTAAGAAGCCACGATGAGCAAGTCAGAAGCCCTCCGTGGCCTCTACGTCTGCTTCTGCCTCCAGGGTCCTGCCCTGTTTGAGTTCTGCCTTGACTTACTTCAGTGATGGGCTGAAATAGAACCTGGAAATAGAAGCTGAAATAAACCCTTTCCTCCCCAAACTGTCTTGGCTGTGGAGTTTCAGCACAGCAGTAGAAACCCTAACTAGGGCTGGAGAGATGGCTCAGAAGGTAAGAGCACCGACTGCTCTTCCAAAGGTCCTGAGTTCAGATCCCAGCAACCACTTGGTGGCTCACAACCACCCGTAATGAGATCTGACGCCCTCTTCTGGTGCGTCTGAAGACAGCATACACTGTATTGTGCCGGAGCGAGCAGGGCTGGAACGAGCAGGGCTGGAGCGAGCAGGGCTGGAGCGAGCAGGGCCGGAGCGAGCAGGGCCGGAGCGAGCAGGGCTGGAGCGAGCAGGGCTGGAGCGAGCAGGCCCATCCTGAGTTCAATTCCCAGCAGCCACAGGATGGCTCACGGCCATCTGTACAGCTACAGTGTACTCATACACATAAAATAAATAAATAAATCTAAAAAAAGAAAAAAGAAACCTTAACTAAAACAACACACATAACATAAAAGAGGAATAAATGTCATTCCATGCTGTTCTTTGAGGGTGACTAATTACATAAAAAGAAACCCTGTGACTTGTATCAGGAGGCAAAATAAAAAAGAACCGTGGACTGGATTTGTATAGCAGGGGTTTAATGATCCTCACAGGACGTGAAGTCTGCAGGCTGGGAAGCTAGAGTACCCTCCGGTTTGACCTCACTTGGTGAGGGAAGGGGGACGTAAGACTGTCCAGGGCAGACCATGGGAGTAGAGCTGGGGGTTGGGGGGAGGGAGTGGGTGGAGGAGCAGGGGATGCCAGCTGCTCAGCAGCAGGAAGAGCTCTGAAATCTTTGACCTGGCAAAGTCATCAAGACAAGGTATGTCAGGATGGAGTTTCGCTCAGTAGAAGATTTTTGGGAAGAGTTTTGTCTGTGAAAGTGGGTAGGTGGTGTTAACACCACAGAAAGACTCAAATCATGACCGACTTAAGTAACACAAGCTTTATTTGTGTACAGGGGCTGTCCGCCTCCCCCTAAGACGGGGTTCAAGCAATCACCACCGACCGGACATGGGGAAGGTAAGGTTTTTATATCTTAGGAGTAGGGAATTTCCAAGTGGGGGATTTGGCAGGCAAATGGGTGGGGTTCATAAAATCAGAACATAGGCATACCAAGTTGGTTATATTAATCTTCTGAAACAAAGGTGTTGTTGCAAGGTGTTCACAACAGCGAGGTCAGAGCAAGTTGGTCGGTCAGAGCAAGCTTTTGAAACAAAGGCCTGGTTGCAGTTTCCTGGAACAGGCAGTACAAGGGCATTTGTAATTAAGGTACCAGTGGGGCAGGCCCCATCCCTGAGAAACAGATTCACAAACAGGAATGAATCTAGGTGTCTTTATAAGACGGCTTTTAAGCCCAAGAAGGAGGCGGGCTGATTTACCAGTGGGTTTCACTGCAGTCTTTACCTCCTAAGTATTCCACACCCTTCCAAAATATTGCCCCTAGCTGGGAACCAACTGTGTGTGGAACATTTCTCATTCAAATCAGGATCTCACTCTATCGTTCACACTGGCTTGGAATGAACCATGTAAGCTCAGACTGTTCTAAAACTCATGGCAATTCTCCTGCCTCAACTTCAGCAGTTCAGGGATTAAACATGAGCCATCAGACCCTCTTCTTCTTCTTCTTCTTCTTCTTCTTCTTCTTCTTCTTCTTCTTCTTCTTCTTCTTCTTCTT
>NW_022196903.1:128974268-128975394 GCF_008632895.1 Mastomys coucha
TCTCCTTCTCCTTCTCCTTCTCCTTCTCCTTCTCCTTCTCCTTCTCCTTCTCCTTCTCCTTCTTCTTCGTCTTTGTCTTCATCTTCTTCTTTTCACTTATGAGACAGAGTTTCTCTGTATGATCAGGTTGGCCTTGAACTCACAGATATCCACCTTTGCCTTTGCCTCCTGAGTGCTGGGGTTAAAGGAGTGTACCACTAAGCCTGGGGAAAGAGTTTGTTTTACACACCACACACACACACACACACATAGAGACAGAGAGATAGAGAGACAGAGAAACACAGACACACACACACACACACACAGAGACAGAGACAGAGAGATAGAGAGACAGAGAGAGAAACACAGACACAGACACACAGACACACAGACACACACACACATACACATGTGCACACACACAGAGAGACAGAGAGATAGAGAGACAGAGAGAGAAAAACACAGACACAGACACACACAGACACACACACACACACAGACACATACACACACACACCTTGACAAGTTAGAATTTTGGTGGTATTACTCTGAGAACAGGCCCACTCAGGATTTCCTCAAGTCAGCTCCCGAGCTATGAATGCTAATTAGCCCTCAAATGATTTCCATGGCTTCAGCAGATCAGGCAGCAGTTTTTTTGTTTTGCTTTTTTTCTATAAACAAGAACATAAGTCCAACATGATAAAAGCAATTCTCAAGCCTGGCTTGGGGGAGGAGAGGAAATTCTTCAGTTTTCTGGTCAAATACGTTTCATCACATCCTGGTTTATTTCCCAAAGGCTTTGCTTTTATTGCCCTTGGGAAAGCGCTGTTTCCAAGGAGAACTATAGAAGACCACATCCGAAATATGAAGAAAAAGATGCACTCCCTGGGGCAGAAACTAAGCTGCAGAGACTGGACCCACTGACACTGACCACATTGCCCCCAAGTATGCTCTCACGGTCTGAGAAACCAATGGGAACTTGAGTAAATGCAGAGTCTTTGACTGTCTGCTGTAAGACGCCATTATCCTGATCTGGTCTTCATGCATGTGTGCACAGACTGAACTGTTATACTGTAATACATGTGTGCACAGACTGAACTGTCATACCATAGTGCATGTGTGCACAGACTGAACTGTCATACCATAG
>NW_022196903.1:128977179-128986847 GCF_008632895.1 Mastomys coucha
TAGTGCATGTGTGCACAGACTGAACTGTTATACTGTAATGCATGTGTGCACAGGCTGAACTGTCATACTGTAATACATGTGTGCACAGACTGAACTGTCATACCGTAATGCATGGCTATGCAAATTACTATGCATCTTCTTGGCGTTCCTTGATTTGGGTTGGTTGTTTTCTTCTGTCTGAGGCAGGATCTCATGTAACCCATGCTAGTTTCCAGTTCTCTTTGTGACTGAAGATGACCTCGAGTCCTTGACTCTCCTGCCTTCACCTCCCAAGCGCTGGCACTATAGCCAGGCGCCAGTACACCCAGCAGTATATGTCAATTAAAAAATTAATATGCTGGGTCAGAGAGATGGCTCAGTGGGCAAAGTGATTGGCAGACAAGTCTGACGACCCAAATTCGATCCCTGGATCCCACAGTGGAAGAAGAAAACTGACATTTGAAAGCAGTCATCTGCCCTGCACACATATGACAGTTCCGAAGCTCTGGATTCATGGGAACTTCACAGCCATGTATTCACTTGCTTACGGGCATTTCCTTTCCCAGACAGAACATGTCAGAGCTGAACACACTAGCTGTCCTCCCATCTCCAAACCCGTTCCACCCCCTGAACACACTTCCTTTTAGTATTTTATTTGGTTTTAAAGACCTGGTCTTATTTTGTACCTCATGCTGGTCTTAGACTTGCAGCAATCCTCCTGCCTCAGATTTCTGGGTGTTAGAATCACAGTTGAGCACTACCATGCCCAGCTATTTCCCCTCTCCTTTTTGTTGTTGTTTGGATGGTCTCCCAGAATTTATGATGTAGCCCAGGTTGGCCTTGAAGACACAGCAATCCTCCTGTCTCAGCCTCATACATTTAGGGATTACAGGAATAATCCCCACTGCCACACCTGGCTCCTCCTCTTCAGAAAGTAGAACCAACATAAAGTTTGGTGACTAAGCCAGACCCTAAAGTCTTCTTTCTTTATCCCTTACACAGGATCCTAAATATCTCCCTCCCCTTCCCACTCCCCCATGGCTTTTTGAGACAGGGTTTCTCTGTAAGGCCCTGACTGTCCTGGAACTTGATCTGTAGACTAAGCTGACCTTGACCTCACAGAGATCTGCCTGCCTCTGCCTCCTCTGCCTCTGCCTCTGCCTCTGCCTCTGCCTCTGCCTCTGCCTCTGCCTCTGCCTCTGCCTCTGCCTCTGCCTCTGCCTCTGCCTCTGCCTCTGCCTCTGCCTCTGCCTCCTCTGCCTCTGCCTCTGCCTCCTGAGGGCTGGGATTAAAGGCACGCATCACCGCCCAACCCTAAATATCTCTTTAAAGCAGTGGTTTATAGTTTAGCAGAACAGAATAACCTGGAAAGATTTTCAAACTTACTCTGGACTCCACTCCCTGGGATTCTGATGTCACTGGTCTGCATAGGGCCAGGCTGGGGACAGCACTAAGTTTTCCAAGTCACACACTCAAAGCCAGAGGTCCCCGGGCACCCTGGCCACACTCTTCCCAGGAAGCCAATCTGATTAGGTGGGGTGGGTTGGGATGGGGGCACATGCCTCAGCCAAGGACTCAAGGGCCTGTGACACACAAAAACAGGCACTGAGAGAAATATTTGGTGCCATATTTTAAAAGTTATGATCACTGAAAAAAAGAGTCCATAATGAGCAACATGTCAAATTTCAATAAAAAACAGGCTTTTGTGGCCTGGCTCTTGTGCTGTTGCATAAAAGAAGCAAATCAGGCTCCAGTTTCCAGTCTGTGTGTGCCTGTGGCCTTCTGGGTCCCTCTTATGGGTTTACGAAGCGTGGGAGGGTATGCAGCTGGATGATGAGGGATTTGTAGTTGTGGTTTTTTTGGAGATGTTTTACAGATGTGCTTTATTGCATGTGTGTGTGTGTGTGTGTGTGTGTGTGTGTGTGTGTGTGTGTGCACATCTTTGTGAGTATATGCATGAGTGTAGGCAGGTGCCCCTGTTCACACGTAGAGGCCAGAGAGAGTGCTGGCTCCCTTGGATATAGAGCTTCCCCTGTTTGTGTCATGCTTGTCACCTGGATGCTGGGATCTGAACTCTGGCTCATGACTCGTTTCTGCTGAGCCGTCTCTAGCTCCCTACCCCAAACCCTGCTGTTTGTCGGGGTGTCTGCGACTTTCCATTGCCCCTTCATCATGAGTTTCTGCTTGAGGCAACTGAGCCACCATCCCACTGATGTTTTTAATAGCATGGTCTGCTCTATCTCTAAAAGGAAACAAATATTCCATAGAACCCGCACTTTCAGGCAGAGACGGCACCATGAGATTTTACAGCCCTCAGGTGTAGATGTTTTCACCAACCGTAGATAACTCATTTTCCTACTCTCCAAAACAATTGGAACTTTAGTGGTAGAGTAAAATGGCTTAAATTTTTTTTTGTTTTTTTGGTTTTTTTTTTGTTTTTAGTTTTACTGAGGTGGTATCTCACATAGCCCAGGCTAACCTTGAACTTACTATGTAGCTAAGGCTGCCCTTGAACTTCTGATTTTCTGATCTTTACCTTACTGAGGGCTGGGGTTACAGATAGGAGCCACATAGCTTATGTTCTAATAGTTGCACGGTCTTTGGAATTATCCAGGGTGATCTAAAGTGGCATTTCATGAATGCACTTGGAAGGCCTTTAAGGAGTGAGTAATCAATTGCAGAACTCTTGAAGTTCTATCCCCACAAGGCTCAGGGTACATTGCTGAATACGTTAAGGAGACCGCAGAGAAGTTACCAAAATGGGTAGATGCTTAATTAAGGAATGAAAACAGTCTTCTTGGATTTATTTGGGCTCTAAAGAGTGGGAGCCCAAGTTTGAATTCTCTTGTGCCTTCCATCTGTCGGAATCTTGTGGTTGCCAGTCTGTCTGGAGCTTGTCTGTCTGTCTGTTGTGCTTTTGTCTATATCTGAATCTGCTTATGCCTGTGCGTTGTTTCCCTAACAAAGGGCTTTGATTTGTGTTTATTGAACAGTGTAGAAAACATGGTATAGGAGAGATATGAGGGATTCTTTATAGAAGTTGTTACCAGAGTTTTCCAGGGGAAGAGCTGACCCGCATTGATCCAGAAGAGCATTCAGGACTGCAAAGAGACACTATCAACCTGTGTCCACACATTGCTTCCAGGACTCAGCGGGTGTTTGTTATTTAGGGTTACTCTCAATCTGTTGGCTGCTGTCATCACATGATGGCACAATAAAGTTGCATATGCATTATTCTGGGTCCATGGCGTAGAAGACTTGATGAGTTATTGTAGGTTATAAAAGCAGATTGTGCGGGAAATCCAAGGCAAAGTAAGGTTGGTTAGAGTGTTTCTCAAAGGCATGTTAAACTTAAGCAGGCTGTGCACCCAGTAGGGTAGCAGGTTAAGTACATGGTCTTGAGGATCGCATGGCACATTACTAACTTGGCTGCAAGGCCTGGAAACAGTTTAGGCTCTTTGAGGTCAAGAGATAATGTTAGAAAAAATGTGTCACCACATCAGGGAACATCGAGGAAGAGGAATGGAAACAACATGAGAGCTGAGGGAGGGAGGGGTGCCATGGAACCCTGACTTCTGGACACAACACAGATGTTGGCCGGGTGAACTCTCGGCAGTTGTGGTGAGCTGTTCTGGGCCTTCAAAGGATCAGGAGTTGAGTGTGGATGGAGAGATGAGACCCTACCCAAGCTGAGGAGCTATTGGCAGTTAATGGCTCCTGGAGAAGGGAGAGTCACTTCTCTTCCTGTGTGTGTCTACTGCCAAGTCGCTCTTGCTCCAGTAAGTAACCCTACACCTACACTCGTGCAAACATCACTAGTAAAGTTCAGTGGGTATTAAAGAAGAAAAGAAATAAGAGAAGGAAGAGAAAGAACTCAGTCAGAGTGGGAAAAAGAGAAGGGAATGGCTTGTGATAGTGATCCATCATATACCTGTACAGAACTCCAAACAATAAAACCATTTAAAAAGAAATAAGAGGCCGAACCCAATGGGAAATGGAGGCAGGAATTAGAGAGGTGGGGCTGAGGCCTGGGACCTGGGATCTGGAGTGGCCGAAGGTTGACTTGACCCCAAAAGTAAACTGAAGGACCATGGTGGGTGGCAAGCTGCGGGTTGCGGCGGAGTCTCAGATCCTGTCCTCTGAACACACTCAGGATCAGAGGATCAGAGGTGAGGAGGACACAACATCTGTCCCAACACCAGGAGTAATTGGGACCAATGGGACCCAGGCACACAGGAACTCTGCCAGATCAGTGGCACAGGTTCCTTCCCTGGTGCCCTGAGCAGACCTTGGGTGCAAACTCTACAGCGAGTCCCATAATTCCCAAAAGAAGCTGTACTCTCAGGTGCTTTAATTAGCTCAGAATCACAGGATCCCAGAGATAGCTTGACTCTGAGGAGTTGTGTCAGAGCTAGAGATAACCAGATGGCAGGAGGCAAGCGTAAGAACATAAACCACAGAAACCAAGGTTACTTGGCATCATCAGAACCCAATTCTCCCACCATAGCAAGTTCTGGACACACCATCACACCGGGAAAGCAAGATTTGAATCCAGAATCACTTCTCATGATGATAATATAGGACTTTAAGAAGGACATAAATAACTCCCTCAAAGAAATGCAGGAGAACACAGGTAAACAGCTAGAAGTCCTTCAAGAGGAAACACAAAAATCTCTTAAAGAACTACAGGAAAATACAATCAAACAGGTGAAGGAAATGAACAAAACCATCCAGAATCTAAAAATGGAAATAGAAACAATAAAGAAATAACAAAGGGAGACAACCCTGGAGGTAGAAAACCTAGGAAAGAGATCAGGAGCCATGGATGCAAGCATCACCAACAGAATACAAGAGATATTAGAGAGAATCTCAGGGGCAGAAGATAGCATAGAAAACATTGACACAACAATCACAGAAAATTCAAAAAGCAAAAAGGTCCTAACCCCAAACATCCAGGAAATCCAGGACACAATGAGAAGACCAAACCTAAGGATAATAGAGAGAGTGAAGACTCCCAACTTAAAGGGCCAGTAAATATCTTCAAGAAAATTATAGAAGAAAACTTCCCTAACCTAAAGAAAGAGATGCCCATGAACATACAAGAAGCCTATAGAACCCCAAATAGACTGGACCAGAAAAGAAATTCCTCCCATCACATAATCGTCAAAACACCAAATGCACAAAACAAAGAAAGAATATTAAAAGCAGTGAGGGAAAAAGGTCAAGTAACATATAAAGGCAGGCCTATCAGAATTACACCAGATTTCTCACCAGAGACTATGAAAGCTAGAAGGTCCTGGGCAGATGTCATACAGACCCTAAGAGAACACAAATGCCAGCCAAGGCTACTATACCCAGCAAAACTCTTAATTACCATAGATGGAGAAACCAAGATATTTCATGACAAAACCAAATTTACACAATATCTTTCCACAAATTAAGTCCTACAAAGGATAAAAGAAGGAAAACACCAATATAAGGAGCAAAACTACACCCTAGAAGAAGCAAGAAAGTAACCTTTCAACAAACCCACACAAACATAATTCCACCTCTAACAACAAAAATAACAGGAAGTAACAATTACTTTTTCTCAATATCTCATAATACAAAAATTAATATTACCAACTTATCCTAATCTATTCAAATTAAAAAAGTATGAGGAATTGGAAATTTGTTGGCTATCATCTGGTGGTCTCTCTAATTTGGTAATTGAAGAAATAGGTCCAATATTGTACAATCCATATACACTTTCTGCTTGTTTGCACATGACAGTGTCTTGCTGGGTACCACATAATGGTCTTGAAACCATGCTTCTCCTATCTCAGCCTCTCTATCAGTAGGATTGTTTATTTGATGTTTTTACACTATTCTATGGTTTTCAGAACAGCTTACATATTTCAAAATTATTTTATACAGCCAAAAGAAACATAAACAATTAACTTGGGAGGTGGCTTATAAGAGAACAACAAAGAATGAGACTGAATGCTTTGCTTGATGTTTGTAACTATTGTATCAAGTTTGAAGAAGAGGACTTTATAAGTTACTCTTCCTCTGAGTAATGCTTTTCAAAGTCATCACAGCCAATGAACCAGATTCCTACCCTTGCCTAATGTCTGTGCCCCCCTCCAAGTAGAACCATTTATTGTTCACTGAAATAGTTGGTGAATGACTTCACAGATAGACCATCTTAACACACACCATTTCTTAAATGAGTGTAACCTATTCTCTGTGGCCTGAGAATAAAGTCACTTACTCCAGTCAAATAGCTTTGATCATAGCAGGAAATCTATATCCAAAAATCATGCCCATGATTCATTCCTTGGAGCAGCAGAACTGTCAACTTAGCTAAGATGGAGGTAAAATCCTTTGGTGATGTGAGGGGCATTGAAGTACAGTCTTATTTCAATGAACTCCAATGTCTAAAAATTGTTCTTATTTTGGGCTTATACTACAGTAACAGCTAAGATTTTAAACTCTACTAAAAACAAAACAAACCAACCAACCAAACAAACAAAAAGACAATCTATTTATGTTCATTAAAAAAACCTAGTAGTGATATATTATTTTAAAATATACAGCTAATATGTTTGGAGTTATTTAAAATTCATATTGAGAAAAATGTATATATTCTCAGTATTTCTGCAGACAAGCATCTACATAAGGCTGTCTAGTTGATTGTATTATCTCAAACAACTTTTATACTACTCATTTTTATTGTTACAATATTTTATAAATTTTAAAGAATATGGCAAAATAAAAAAAATGAACGGTGTTGCAGGTATTGAAGTGGGGGGTCTCTGGGAGGAGTTGGTGTACAAAAGGAAGAGAAGAATGTGATGTAATTCTACTTACTTAAAATATGTTTTAAAATGTTAACAAATTCAGGTAAACTGAAATTATGTATCTTTTCTCATTGTAATGCAATAAAACTTAAGTGAATTTAAAAAAAGAAGAAGTAAGATAGAGAAAAGAAAATAAATTTTTGTTTGACATTATAGTGATCCAATGTCACTGAACTTCTTAAGATACTTCAGGTGTCATTTCTATGAAGAATTTTCAAATGCTGGTCTAAAAAAATATTTCCATATCTTATTTATCTTGTATACACATGTGTACCTGTGTGTGTGTCCCACTGTGCATATTCGAAGTCAAAGAATACTTAGTACGAGTTGGCTTTCTCCTTCTGCCATGTGGGTTCTGGGGATTGAACTCAGGCTGTCAGGCTTGGCAGCAAGCACCTTTATCTCTAGAGCTACCCCACCATCACTCGAATGCTGTTCTATTTGGAACAACCAAGCATCTTTAAAGCCCCCTAAGAGAACTACTTGGATGTCCTTCGGATATGTCAGTTTTGACAGATCTCATATAAAGCACAACTTAATTTTTTATATTGTATCTTTGGAAAGTGGTAAACAGGATTCTTCATGAGAAACCAGAGCTGAAAATAGGGCTGGCCCATTTAAGATGTTTTGAACTGCTTCAAGAAAAGGAGTTAATGAAACTTTGTTTCGTTTATGTGTGTGGCTGCAGGTACCCACCGAGGCCAGTGGGGTAGAATTTCCTTGGAGCTGGAGTTCCATGTGGTTGTGAGCTGAAGTGGACACTGGGAATCTAATCTGGGTCCTCTGAGAGTAGCAAGCCTTCTTAACCACGGAGCCATCTCTCCAGCCCCTAATGCTTATTCTTAAGAGATATTATCCCCACTCTTTTTGTCTCCTTGAAAAGTTTTATCTCCTCCTGCCAGGTTTGGTACATAGCTACCCTATCTCCCTATGTTATGAGAGAGAGAAGGAAGGAGATGGAGATGGAGAAGGAGGGGGAGGGAGAGGGAGAGGAAGAGGGAGAAGGGAGAGACACAGACACAGAGACACAGCGACAGAGACACACACAGATTGAGAGAGTGGGAGAGAGAGAGAGGGAGAGAGAGAGCGAGACAGAGAGACAGAGAGAGAGCGAGAGAGAGCAAGAGAGAGAGAGAGAGAGAGAGAGAGAGAGAGAGAGAGAGAGAGCACTATTCTACTGTGGAGGGAGAGAATACACTTCTAAAGGTTGTCCTCTGACTTTTATGCATGTCCTGGCACACGGGTGAGCTCATGCTCAGACACACAGACACAGACACAGACACAGACACAGACACAGACACACACACACACACACACACACACACACACACACACATGCCTTGTTCAGCCACCAGTGAGACACATTCTCCTGGGTAAGGCCCTTTTCTCCCTACGTGAAGTGAAGAACAGACACACACACACACACACACACACACACACACACACACACACACACATGCACACATGCCTTGTTCAGCCACCAGTGAGACACATTCTCCTGAGTAAGGCCCCTTTTTCCATACGTGAAGTGAAGAAGCCGCGTCCCTGGAATTACCTCTGCTGTGTCAATTATTCCACAAGAACACAGGCCCTGCTGAAGCAATGCTGTCTGCCATGTCTCCGCTTGAGTCCTACAACTATTTCTCGTTCCTCAAAGATGCTCAGAATATGTTTGTTGCTAGGGACCAAACTGTGCTGTATGTTGGCCCTTAAAAGGACTTTCTGGTTTGCGCATGTGAGCAAGAACACACACACACACACACACACACACACACACACACACACACACACGGCCTTTGATATTTTTCACTGTGCCATTACATAGACTCTCTACTCACAGGTCTAAAATCCATCATTTGACTCTCAGAGGGGACACACCTAAGTTGCTCATACAGAAATAGAGGCATAGCGAGGCTTTCTAACAGGGAAGGACTAGCCTGGGAGGCACGAAAGCTGGCTAATCTCATTCCTTGACTTCTGCCTCCCGTTCTGCAAGGTAAGGGACTGTATTCGATCCCCAAGGCTACTTTGGATGCACATCTCTGACTCTGGTCCTGACGTGCCTGTAATATTTAAGAAATGGAGGACAGATGAAACCTTTGGGAGGAGGTGTCAGACACAAAGGCAAGACAATTAATGAAATACACCAGCTCATCAAAGGCACCGAGGTAGCAGACTGCCTTTCATGGTCACTGCTTGGCGCCCTTTATGAGCATCAGCTGTTAATGGCACATGAAGGCAAGTCTGTCTGCTGCCCTATTAGCTCTCGTTGTCTCTGCGTGGCGACACTGTGGGATGTCACCTGCTGGACAGTCCATGGGAATGTCCATGTATGGACATGCTGTGGCTGGGAATTCTGCCACCATTTATAGATGATGCTAGGTCCATCAGAATTTGAACCCCCTTCCTTCTTCCCCCACCCCTTCCCCTTCCTTCCTCCCTCACCCCCTTCCTCCCTTCCTTCTTTTCTTGAGTCAGGGTCCCCGTATGTTGCCCTGTCTGGAACTACCTATGAGGAACAGGCAAGCTTCAAATTCCACACCCAGCTGTCTTTAGTAGAAATTACATTTATTTTCTTGTGTGTACATGTGTGTGGTGTACATGGTTGTATGCCTCACCCCACTAAGCTTTTCTCCTTTCAGTGTGTGGGTCCCTGGGGGGATTGAACTCATTAGGCCTGGCAGTAAGTGTCTTTACCTGTGAATCATCCCTCCTATCTGCTGCCTGCTCCCCTCCCTCCCTTCCTCCCTCTCCCTCCCTCCCTCCTTCCCTCTCTCCCTCCATTTCTCCCTTCCTCCCTCCATTCTTCCCTCCTTCCCTCCCTCCCTCCTTCAATCCCTCCTCCCT
>NW_022196903.1:128987085-128992369 GCF_008632895.1 Mastomys coucha
CCCCCTTCCCTCCCTCCCTCTTTCCTGCTCTCCCTCCTTTCTCCCCCACTTCCTTTTTTTCCTTTAGATTGTTTTGACAGCACTAGGATTGGCTCCAAGGCTTTGTGCATGCTGGGCACGTGCTCACCCCTGCACTATCTCCTCAGCCTCTCAAAGGTTTCTTTATGAAAGGTGACCAAACACTTCCCACCTACTAGGATGCCATCGCGAATACAAAACCACCCAGAAAATAACAAGCATTATCAAAGAGGTGCCGATACTGGGACTTTCTTTACATTTCTGACAGATAGGAAATGTGGTAGAGATAAAAAGCAAATAGAATGTCTCTTCAAAAAACTTCAGAATGTGGCCAGCAAGATGGCTCAGTGGGTAAAGGGACCTGGCGCCAAGCCCTGTGACCTGAGTTTGATCTCCAGGACCCCAAAGAGAGGAAAGAGAGAACTGCCTCCCACAAGTTTTTTGCTGACTTCCACAAGCATGTCATGCATTGAACATCCCCAAATAAATACATTAAAATTTTATAATGGAATACTTAGGAATGAAATTTGCACATGGTCGAGCAATCACACTTTTGGAGATATAGCTAAAAGTGAGGGATGTAAGATATTCTTGTAGCTGACTGTAGGGTTCTTTATAGTGGCCACAGGTGGAAGTAATCCATATGTCTGTTGACAGATTGTCTGTGCCTAGAAAGTGGGCCATCCGTGAGCAAAGCAATGTTAGTTCCCTTCCAAACTGAAGGGAATCCTCTGGCAGCGGAGAAAAGAGGAGCATCCTGAAGCTGATGTCTTCTTGGGCTGTATCACAGACCCTGGCCACAGAACAAATGAACAGGGCTGGGGAGTGACTCAGCGGCTTAAGTATTGATGTGTAAGCATCAGGATGTGCATTCAGATGCCCAGAACCTAGGTAAAAACTGGACATGGTAGCTCATGTGCCTGGACCCTAGTGTGCTTCTACCGGGAGGCAAAGGGTGGATGCAAAGAGCCATGAAAAGCTTGTGGGCCAGATAGCAGTCTACACAGCAGCAACAGCTGACACCTGAGGTTGCTCTCTGACCTCTACAAGCACATCGTGGCACGAATATTACATACACACACACACACACACACACACACACACCAGCAAAACAAGCAAACAAGCAAACCTCAAGAATTAGAGAAATCATGTTACAAATAAGTGGTAGGGGTAATGCTCGGTAGCTAAGAGCACTCGCTGTTCTTTCAGGGGACCAGGGTTCAGTTCTCAGCACATAGGGTGATTCCAAACTACCTGGATGTCCAGGTCCAGGGGATCTGACATCTTCTTCTGGCCTCCACAGACACTGGACAAACATGCTTTACATATAGACAAGTAGAATATCTTGGGATGAATATATATATATATATGTATATATATATATATATATATATATATAACAGTATATATATATATAGCATATATAATATAGTTAAATAGTTGTATAGTATGTAATTAAATAAGTGCAGAAGACAAGTAAGTATGGTGGCAGCAAGATTTTAATTGTGCAGGACATGACAGTCTTCAGTTTCCAGAAGAATGGGAAGGGCCAGGAAACAGAGAGGAAGGGACAGGATGGATGCTTCATTGACAGTGTGTCCGGTGCTCTCCTGGGCCCTTCAGGGCTGTGTGGAGCAGGACACGGTTTCAGGTAGCTTTATAAGCCTGCGTCTTGCTGTGGGCTTAGTGTTGCTGATGGAATGAGATACTCCCGGCTGGGATCAACATTCTGGAAAGGAAGGATGAGTTGTTGTTAGCAACTTTCTGAGCCAAAAATTATCATTTCACTGTCATTTGATTCTTTGATAATTAAAAAAAAAAACTACTAAATTATTCTAGCTGTATTTCTGTTGCTGTGATAAAATATCCTCACAAAAAGCAACTCAGGTGACAAAAAGGTTTATTTTAGCTTCTTCCAGGTTGTAGTGAAGGTGGCAGGCACTTATGGCAACTGGAAAAATCATACCCAAGGTTAAAGGCTGAGAGAAATGAATGCATGTTCATTGCTTGTTAACTTGTGCTCAGTTCTATTTCTCCTCTTATATGATCCAGGCCTCCCTGCCTAGGGAGTGGTGCTGCCCACAGTGGGTTAGATCTTCCCACACTACATTAAGTCATTAAGACACTCCTCTACAGATCTGGCCATAAGCCAGACTATCCCTTCTTGAGGCTCATTTCCCAGGTGATTCTAGTCTGTGTAAAGTTGACAGTGGGAACTAACGGCCACACAAACCTATTTCCACCATGTTCCACTGCTGGTCATTAATAAAACTTCTTTTTTTTTTCAAGGTGGGGCAAGGCCATAGCTGATTCCTGGAATTTGAAATGCATCCAAGAAACTCTTTGCGGGAATAGCTAAAAATACTTTTTTTTTCCTCATTGTGCAAAAGTTCTTGATCCATACCCCAACCCATCCCTTCTTTAATTAAAGAAGATGGTATGTGACTATGTCCTGGTCTAAGTGTCATGCAGAGGCACACAAATCTTCAGTTACAGATGGGAAGGCAGAGCTTAGCCAGTTGTCTCATAAAGTTCAGTGAACAAGTAACTGAAGGGTGAGTTTTACTCTGGGACTTAAGGTGCTTGTGGTCCCCACAATGAAAGAGGTTTTCCCCAATGTGGTAATTTGGGCTTTCTGAATCCAACTGTGTTTGAGCCACCACAGCTCAATGTGTCCAGCGTGATGAGTGATGTCCAATCTACTCAGGGGCACTCTCTCTGCTTTTGCCTCAAAGGATTAAAATTGGTTCATCCATCTGGGTTCCACGATGAGACCTAGCCATGTTCTCAGGATGGCCTGGGCTGTTGGGGGTCGACAGTGATTTCCTGGGGAAGTTGAGGATGCAGGGGATGGATTTAGATTGCCCATACTGATAATAGACTCAACATTCATGCATATTTACATTGATACTGGTGCAAAGTTTAATCAGCCTCCTCAGTGTCTTATATATGACTTGGTCTTTCCTGGGAAGATAGAGTGAGGTGGTAGAGGGGACGGAGACTCATGGGGTTTAAACTAGGTTCCAACGGTCTCTCCTATGCCATCCTTGTGTGGCTCGAGTTGGGCCTGCCCTGCCTGTCCTCCCTTGGGCCAGAAAGGTCATTGAACGGACATAGAGCTGGAAGACTACGAGGCGAGTGCTTGCTGTGTCCTCCTAGGTGAATGAGTGAGCACATTTACCTGCAGCTGAATGGGAGTACCATATGCAGTTAGTGCTACATCCTCCTGAGCTCCATCACTGTCTCGGGCTGAAAGCCAAAGGAGGGAAGGGCTGTGTTAGTGCTGGAGGGTCACTGGGACTATGAGGAGGCTCAGTGGCTTGCAGACAGGCACCGTGGCTTTAAAAATACTACTTGGTTGTGGCAGCCATTAAAAGGAAGAACCCAACGGGTTTGTTCATTCATCCATCCATTTATTCCCTCAACTGGTATTTTGAGACAAGGTGCCATGTGGCCTGGGCTGGTTTCAAAATCACTACCTCACTGAGGCTAACTTTGAGCTCCTGGTACTCCTTCCAAATACTGAGATTATAGATGTGTATCACTGTATCCAACACTTGAAATGTTTGATTTAAACGAATCTTTTTAACATTTATGAGGAAGGTTGTATAACGATAGAGCACATATATTCAAGAGAAGCATATGGGCATGTAGTAACTGCAAATGCAGGAGAACCATCATTAATTTTCAGGAAAAAAAAAAAAAAGGCCCAGCCCTAGGCTGGAATGGCTACCCTCTTGCCATTAACAGTGACCACTGGGGTCACATACTCTCAGCAGTGCCCGAAAGATGACTTCTCTACAGGATTGGATTCATTTTCATTGCTGTTGTTTGAGAAGAGACCCACTCTGTAGCCCAGGTTGATTTAGAATTTCCTGTGTAATCTAGACTGGCTTCAGACTTAGGGTAATCCTCCTGCCTTGGCCTTTTGAGTGTTTGTTTTACAAGAGTGTGTTACATACCTGGCTCAATTGGATCCCAATTTTAAAACTAGACATAATAAATAATAAAAAGTAAAAAAAAAATTATTTCCAGAGTTTGCCTAACATTGGAAGACCCTTAGTTTGATTCCCAGTACCACCTAAGGGACATATGTGAACACACAGACACAGACACACAGACACACACACACACACACAGAGTCCCAGAGGAATACAATATTGTCATAGAATAACTACACACACAGTTATTTGTTTAGCAGTAGTTTTCTCAGCAGGTAGTAACCCCTATGAAGGCAGGAACTGCTCTGTGTCCCTGGCCGAACACCTGCTTCCTACATGTTCTTGTTTGGGTGGTCACAGACACAGCTGTCATTAGTGCACACTTTAGAGGCCACAGTGCTGGGTGATTAGACCCTAGAGGAGGTCAGCTTGGTCCCCCATCTGTGTTACCCACTCCCCTCTTCTTTGTTTTATGTGTGTTCTCTCTCCCTGTGTGTCAAGTTCTTTAAGCTTTCCTTCGTGTTGTTTCCTGGTGGAAATAAAAGGAAAATCTTGGTGCTCACAACAGCAAGTCTGCTCTGTAGGTTCTCGGGGATGCAAAGAGTCGACATCTGTGCAGAGCCCTCGGGTTGGGACCCACAGGAAAGAGTGTGCGAGCTATGTGTTGTATGTTATTGATGGCATAGTTATTGATGACCCTGACAGCTGCCACCTACTGATATTTTCTAGAGTGGTTGAATCCTGTGATGTAGGAAGTGCACATCTTCCCTTCAATGTAGAACAAACTGGGGGAATCCTTGGTTAAACATTTGCAGCATATTGGGACTCCTTTGCACTCACTCTCTTGGCAAGTAATTTCATCCTCACATTCCCATCAGACTGGGTCAAAAATGACAATAGCCCGACCTATCCATTTCTAGTTATTGCTCACAGGCTCACAGTTTTATCAAAATGCTGTTTCTCTAAATAAAACCTTCCTTCAACTACCTCATGGTAGGAAATCAAACTGAGTGAGCCTTGGTATCTACATGTGGAAGAAGTAGGAGGTGACATCATACTCTTCAATTAGATATGAAGGGTCTGAGGCTCTGAGAGGTTGGGGACCCTGCTGAATAGAAAGCCAGCGTTTCACCAAGCCAGGGGTGTGAGGCTCCATCTGCATGGTGACATGTTCTGCTGTCCCTGTTACCCGTTGTGCTTGTGCTTGGAGTCTTCCTGGACCTTACTCTAGCCTTGTCTAATTTCAGATGGAACAAATCCTGTCCATGGTTCATTGTCTTTCCCCCAATTTTATGCTAGTTTCTCTCTCTCTCTCTCTCTCTCTC
>NW_022196903.1:128992519-129053092 GCF_008632895.1 Mastomys coucha
TTTTTTTTTTTTTTTTTCGAGACAGGGTTTCTTTGTGTAGCCCTGGCTGTCCTGGAACTCACTTTGTAGATCAGGCTGGCCTCGAACTCAGAAATCTACCTGCCTCTGCCTTCCAAGTGCTGGGATTAAAGCGTGCACCACCACTGTCCGGCTATATATCTTTTTAAAAGAAGATTTTTAAAGTTAATTTGTTATGCACTTTCGTGCACACACACACACACACATGGATGCTGGTGTGTGCTGAGGCCGGGGGAGAGCATCAAGTTACAGATGCTTGCATGTCATTTGATGTGGGCATTGGGAACTGAAGCTCAGTCCTCTGCAAGAGCAATTTTGCTCTTAAGAGCTGAGCCATCTCTCCAGCTCCCACCTGTAACTACTTAAAGAGTGGAGTAGTAGTAGTTGTCGTTTTTTATTGTTTTGTTCTGTTTTTAAATAGTGCTGAATTGAACACAGGTTCCCCCTGCATGCTAGTCAAGCACTCGACCACTAAGCCACAGCCTCGACTCTTCTGCCACTTATCGGATTTTTTCATTTACTCTTATTTTGTGTGTTGGGGGAATGCTGTGAGCATGCTGTAGCACAAGGGTGGATGTCAGAGGACGTGGGGTTGGTTTCTTCCATTTACCAAGTAGGTTCTCGGGAATGAACTCAAGGGACCAGGCTTGGTAGCAAGTGTTTTTACCCACTGACCCATCTCGCCAGTCCCCAAATGTATTTTTAAGTTGTACATAGAGGAGAACTATGTAATGTCTATATGTATAGTATATAGTATATAATGTATATGATATAATAGATAACACATATGATATATTAATATAATATCTATTATACAATAGATATTATATATGTAAAATGTTCAAATCTAGGGAAACGTATATATTTCCTTAACTAATTTTTTATGATGAAAAAAATTTAGATTTTTTTCTAGATTAACAACAAATGAGGTAGCACACACTACACCATGCGGTGTAGCAGGAGGCCAGCATTTCTTTCCCCCACCTAAGTCTAAGTTAGAACTCATTCACTGGCCTCCCCCATGTGTCTGTCCACGAGACTCCGAAGCTCCTGGACGCTCCTTTTTATTCCCGACTGCTGACATCAAAGCCTGCCAACCTGGATTAGGTCTGCAAGTCCTACTATGGAAGGAGAGAAACCAACTCCTGAAAGATACACACACACACACACACACACACACACACACACACACACACGCACACACGCACACTCTAGAAATAAATAATATTTAAAACAACAAAATCCAGAGCTATTGAAAAGGACTATGCCCAACAAAAGTTGATCCTTCCAGGGAAGCCCAATGGGTCTGGTGTTTGAGGACTGGCTTTCTTGGGTCTTGCTTACTTTATGTTTACAGAATCATTTTTACTCTGCCCATGCATTGCTTATCTTTGCCCTAATATCTTTGGATATTATCACACTAGGCTCGTGTGTATCCATCCAACCACTGTAAGAAAACTGCTCAGATCCATCTGAAGACAGGCGGGTCTTGCTGTTAGCAAGCTTGAGATGAACAATATTCTACTTAGTCTCCAATGGACAAAGCAGGTGATAACTACAGGGTGAACTGTGTGGGTGAAGAAGAGCTGTAACTGACATTCTACCGTGTTCGTGATCTCTGCAGATCCTCAGTGTGAACATCTGGATTAGTTAAGTGGCTGTTGATTTGGGAGGATTCGCTATGACCGAGGAGCACAGTTCTTCTCAAATCTACTAACTTCAAATAGAAAACAACATAGCCCACCAACCAATCAAATTAAAGAGGCATATATTAAGACACTGCCACCCCAGATACATATAAATGAGTTAATTAAGCACAGACATAATTTATAAATGGCTTCTTCACTCATATTTTACATTTTAATTACTTCATTTATATACACACATTCTTTAGCACTATTCTTGGGTATCTTTGTGATGATGTTCCCAATGCCTTACAATATGTTGAGCTTGGGAAATTTTAATCAAATGTTATGAGAATATGTAGATATGTTTGTGGCTCAAGTGAAGCTGAGTGTCGGCTGTATGAGTGTAGTTCAGGCACGGGGGAGACAGAAGTAGGAGGGCCAGGAATTCAAGGCTAGCCTGAGCTATGTGGGACCCTGCCTCAAACAAAACAAAACAAAACAAAACAAAACAAAAGCCAAACCAAAACAAACAAAAAATAAAAGCAAGTGGCTCTTCATCAATATATGGCCGTGTGTGTATGTGTGTGTGTGTGTTCATGTGTGTGTTCATACACATGTGTATGTGTATGGAGCCCTGAGGTCAATCTTGAGTGTTGTTCCATAGACACCATTCACCATGGTGATTTTTAATGTGTATGGTGTGTTTACATGCACACATACAGGGGTTAGAGGCTGACAGTGAGCACCTTCTACATCATGCCCCACCTGATCCATTGAGGCAGGGATACTCCTTAAACTCAGAATTTCCAATGTAGCTAGTCTATCTAGCCAGCTTGCTCTGGGGATCACTTGTCTGTCTCTGCCTGTTGAAGGCTGGCAAAACAAGGCCGCCATGTCTGCCTGGCATTTCTAGGGATGCTGGGGATCCGAACTATGGTCCTCACAATTCTGGGATGCATGCTCTGTGTGACATCACATCTGGTTTTTTGTTTGTTTGTTTTCATTTTGTTTTAAAAGGTCATCGAACTCAGGTCTTCATGCTTGTACCATAAACACTTCACTGACTGAGCCTTCTATGCAGCTCAATGAATAGCTCTTTAGGAACCCATTTGCAATAGAGATAAATCTTCCCAGCTGTGCTCTGTCCTGTAGCACATGCCAGATTGCTTTTGTATCTAGATATTGTCATGTTCTAGAATTAGGTCCATAAGCTACTTCAGAGCGATTTAAAAGCCTGATCTTTCCAAAGCCTTCTAGGAACTGGATGGAATCTTTAATCCCTCTTGATGATCAGCAAATCCTTTACCATCTCTCATTTTCCCATTTAAAATCGATCCTTCATGCTTTGGTTCAAGTTCATTGTACCCCATTTTTAGTTGGAGATGGGAAACAGCAGGACAACTGCCTCCCATGGAGATGTCTTTATACATGTGAAATTCTCTGCTAATCACCCCTGACTTCCTTTTCTATCTGCTGCATAATTCTGGTTTTATAAGCCCAGCGGTAAATCAAATAACAATGCCATTGATGCCACGGTTGCAAATAGCATGAGTCAGAAGAGTCACGGGGACCAAAGCGTGCCTCATGGACCTAACAAAACGCCATGTTTTAGGATAGCATTGAGACAGACAGCTTGGACTGGCTATGAGAAAGGCGCATAAAACTTAAAGCTACCAACTCAGTTTACTGTCCTAACCTTTCCACACAGGTCTGACGCTAAAACCCTTTAATCATCCCTGTGGTTTTCCACAGAGCCTCCACATGTGCTCCACATGTCTCATTAGTGGAGCCCAGGCCTGTGATGATGTTGGAGATGGACGGCTGCAGAGAACAAGGACGTGGCTCCTCTCTCTAGCCACACATCTGTTTAGACTGTGATTGTTATTTCAACAAACAAGATCTTCAGCCAACGAGATTGCTTTCCAGCTGCTTTCATGGGGTAACACTTGTGATTTCCCAAGGTGCTGGCTCTTGCTAGCAAGTTGTAACCCTACGCCTTCTATCGCACTTAAATTACTCAGTTTTTGTGTTTTGATAAGAGCATCTTTTCCAGGTGACTTAAGTCATGATCTAGTCTCAGACCTGGACTTTCCCTTATCTTGGAGGGCAATATGGAATTTGACAAAACTATACTATTCATTTCTTCCCCACAAATGACTCTGGTAATACCTACTATCTGCAGACGATTTCCTGCTTAAATGAAGTTCGTCTCTTTGTTTCTTCCTTCCTTTCTTCCTTCCTTCCTTTCTTCCTTCCTTCCTTTCTTCCTTCTTTCCTTCTTCCCTCCTTCCCTCCCTCCCTCTTTCTCTCTTCCTTTCTTTTTTCCTTCCTTCCTTCCTTCCTTCCTTCCTTTCTTTCTTTCTTTCTTTCTCCTCTCTTCCTCCTCCTCCTCCTTCCTCTCTCTCTCTCTCACTCTCTCTCTCATTTTCTCTGTTTTTGTTTTTATTTTGACTATCCTTGAACTTGTTTTCCTCCTGGCTTCCAAGTGCTGGGATTAAAGGTATGTACCACCACCACCCAGCTGAGGAACTAAATTTTTCTAATCTTGATTGGATAATTAATAGTTAGTTCTGACCACATTAAGGGTCGAGCACTTCTACAAGCTCTGAGGCTTCCCTCACAACCCTCTGTTCTTGATTCCATCTTATGATATACTTCATGTGGCCTGGAATTCATCTCACAGTAATTCATAGCATAGGCTGGCCCCGGTCTTTAGGCTGGCCTCAATCTTTGCGCTGGCTGTCTTGTTTCAGCCTCTCAAGTGCTGGGCTTAGGAGTTTGTTGTACCACTCCTGGCAACACATGAAATATGTTTGTTTGAGACAGAGGGGTTCCCTCCTTACAACTTTAAACACATGCTAACATTTGGGGGAACTTGGTCAGAAGTGAACTTTGGGATGTTATGTATGATACTACAAGAACTTCTTTGTCTCTGGGATTTTGTTTTTTGGAATTCAACAACAATAGCAGCAGCAGCAGCAGCAGCAACAACAACAACAACAACAACAACAATGAAACCAGCACCTTTCATCCAATCTTCAAGTGGGACCTATGGAAGGAAGTTTAAGGAATGGCAGACTCTGCAATCCCCCACACACCCCAAGGATCTATCTGACAGGAAGCATCCATCCACAGCAATGTCTAATTTTGTAGGAAGGATGTATAGTGTCAATTTCCGACTGTCCATCAACTGAAATGAAAAGAACTAATAGATGCATTTATCTGGACAGGATTTAATTTGAATGTGTAATTAACTATAGATAGCAGCTCAGAAAGTGTACATACTTAAAAAGAAAGCCTATATTAAATGTTTTTGAGCCTGGCAAATATTATGTGTCCTGTATAATATATAAAATAGCATCTTTGTTATACAATAGAGAGAAAATGGGAGAAATCAGTTGTCTATTAAGACACCAAAATTGATGTAAAGCTATGCTGCTGGGCTATGAATAATGTCAGATGTTTCCTAAGAGGAATTAATGAGTTTTGATTCATTCCCAGATAGCTGAAATTAGCCACTATTTCCCCCAGGTTGATGGGGACCAAGCATCTTTGGTACCATGGATAATGTCAACCCCTAACAAAACAGAGACAGGTGTCTTGATTTTATATATGGATAAACATGTGATCTAGAATTATCAAGAACATGTCATGTAAGCACTTGCTTCCTGTCTACTAATGATCACACATCTGAGCTTCTACTTAGAATTCAGATTAAATGGTCTTTCTGGTCGCTGTTTTGTAACAGAACCTTGAAAGTTTTTTCTTTTTTTCTTTTTTTATAAACAGTGAACAATTTGTAAAATAGAAACCCGGAAGTTGTTGAACTCCATAACTCCTGTGAGTGATGATTTTCACAAATGAGTTTTACACTTTATCAGGATAAGTTTAACTTTCAGACGTAAACTTTTAACAGGTCAGTCACCTTTGCCAGGGTCTACTTGGAGCCTGGTAAACAACAGGTCATAAGTTAGCATGACCTGATCCATGCTAACCTGGGGCTAGCTAACTCATTTTATTCTATTTTTTTACTTTATTGATGTTCTTGAGACCTTCATGTAGCTCAAGCTGGTCTCAAACTCTATGAAACCAAGGATGACTTTGAACACCCGATCCTCTTGTGTCGTCCTGTGTGTGTGCTACCTGACTAGCCTAGTTAACTCCTTTTAGAGTGGATGGCTTCCTTGGCCAACCCTCAGCAGCAGTCACCCCTTTTCATTGAAAACCTTCCATTCCTTTTGTCTTGCTCCATTTGGTTCTAGAAGGCTTCATCTCTATACTTGATATGGTTCACCACCAATCTGGCCTTTGCCTTTGCCATCCCTCTAGGTTCTCGCTGCCTATCTAGTTCCCTCCCTCCCCCAAGCCTTCTCCGATGTACCTCTGGTGGCTTCCTGGGTCTCCATCCTGAAGCTGCGTTGGTAGACGGGGACCTGGCAGACGTTTCCTTGTGGAGGGCATTCCTGCCTACAAGATCTGTAGAGGATGCTCAGCTCAGGGATGATGTAGATCAGCAGGAAGACCCAAGCGTTGGTGACCAGGCCAATGCAGATGACAGCATCATCCCAGTGGGGCTGTCGCTGGAGCTGGGGGTTGCCTCTCAGGAGCATGGAGATCCATACCACCCAGATAATAATGGAGACGAGCACAGTGGCAAATATGAGCCTTCCATGCTGTTTCCAGTTCTCACACGGGCCACAGAAGGTGGCCTTGGAGACAAAGAATGTGAGGGCCATCAGGAAGAGGACATAGATCAGGAGACAGACAAAGTCTACATTGAGCTGATACGGTGTCATGTGCTCGAACATCAAGCCTCTGGTCATGATGAGGGTCACGTACTCAATTGCAATGATGGTCTGCAACAGGCTGACGCCGATAGCAATGAACAGAATCGTTGTCCAGCAGAAGGAGACTCGACCCCGGACCAGCTTCACCAGGTTGGAGGCATGAGCCAGGAGGCAGGAGAAGCAGATAGCAAAGAGAACCCCAAAGAGGAAGTAGCGAACAGGGGCAGTTTGTTGGTTGAGTTGGATGATGAAGGCAAAAGCAAGTCCGAAGAGCCCCAGCACAGCCAGCAGGAAGAGGAACTGGGTGGGGAGCACGTTCCATTGGCTGCAGTCCTGCACCTTCCGCATGAGGAACAGAAATGCCAGGAGAAGCAGGATCGTAACCACTATGCCGATCACCGCCAAGGACTCCAGAACAATGCCCCAGGGCCCCTCATTGTCACAGAAGAGGTAAACATCTTCTGTGGACTTCACGCAGTCCTCATACATGGTGACTGAACGGCAGACCTCACGAGAGTGGACGTCTGATCTCCTGTGGAGGAAAGGATGGAGAGAGCTCGTGACTTCAGAGCCACCCACAAGAACGCCTTGTCGGCATTCCAAATGCAGATGCCTGACTTGCGCAGGGGATGGCTATACCGGATAGTCACCTAGACACCGGAGAGTTATGTTTCATTAGTCTCTCAACACTTATCTAAACACCAACCTTACTGGGTGGGATAAAGATCTGATAGCCACAAACAGAGTCTACACAGGTAGGACTGCCGTCATCTCTGTTACTCCCGGGTTTATAACTGCTGTGTAGAGGGTACCAAGGAAAGAAATGAGAAGGCTGACCTAAAACCTTCAAAACTAACTCAGTTCCATACTCTGAAGAGCAGAACCAGAATGGTCTTCACTTGGGGACTCCAGATAATTCGTCTATTTTCATATCAGAAATCCCAAAGGCCATTGGAAGGCTTACAGAATCTTCTTATCTGATGGGTGGGTTTTGAGCTGTATCTGACTCCAGAAAGTCAGTATATCCTGGACTGGATTACCTCAAACACGGGTGCTCTGCTTCAAACAGTCAGGGGACCCAGGGCTCCATCTACCTATGTAGCAGAAGATGGCCTTATCTGGCATCAATGGGAAGGGAGACCCTTGGTCCTATGGGGGCTTGATACCCCAGCGTAGGGGAATGCTAAAGCAGTGAGGTGGGAATGGGGGTGGATGGGTGGGGTAGCACCCTTATAGAGGCAAAGGGGAGGGGGCATGGGATCGGGGGTTTGAAGAGGGGAAACTGGGAAGGGGGACAACATTTGAAATGTAAATAAAAGCTGGGCAGTGGTGGCAGGTTTCTGAGTTCGAGGCCAGCCTGGTCTACTGAGTGAGTTCCAGGACAGCCAGGGTTATACAGAGAAAGCCTGTCTCAAAAAACAAAAACAAAAACAAAAACAAAACAAAAAACAAAAAACAAACAAAAGAAATGTAAATAAATAAAATAACCAATAAAAACATAAAGCAGTTAGGTAAGCTATGTTCCCCAGTAATTTTAATGACTTCTTTCATTTTAATTCAAGTCAATGCAATGCAAAGGGCTATTATTAAACACCTGCCATTTGTTCACTAAAAGAGTATACAAAATGCTACCTAACTTCTAGTAACTTTTACAGATAATTAGCACCAAATTCCCTGACTTTAGCTGAGGTGGCCTAGAAAAATAACCTCATGTTGATTCTAGTAAAAATAAAACAACAGCAAAATAGACAAACACACACTATCCCATTGCATTAGAATCCTCCCAGCCTCAGTCCCCTTTAGCTATTCCAAATGCAGTGGGCAGGAGTGGTCGGTTGTCCCAGCCCTCGGCTGACACCAAGGCCCCGGACTGGCTTACCTCCTCCGAGTCTACTCTGGAAGCCTCTGAGGCTGTGCTGGTGGGGAAGCTGTGGCTGCAAATGAGTAAGGAGGAGACAACTTCAGGTGCTTTAATCTCTCCTCAAATGGGCGGAAGACCTGCAGGACCTCACTCAGGTTCCAGAAGTGTCTATAAAAAGAACCGGAAGGACAGAAAGACACACCTAGTCCAGTTTCAAGGCAACTTTTTAACCCAGATTTCTTTGGTGAGAACAATTATTTTTTTATTTACTCTTGGCCCCAGAGAGGTGTGATTTTAGGGAAATCTACCTCCCTACAGTATATCCCAGTGAGTTTAGGAAGCTATGGGGAGGATGCTTAAGCTCTGTTTTAGTGGCTTCCTCCCACCCCCCCAAACTCTGATTTTAATCCTAAGAGTCTGAAGAGCTTTCACTTAGCAAAGCGCCAGGGCTTTCTCCCAGGCATACAGAAGGGTAATTTTACCTCCCATGGCCTTCAATTAGATGATGGTGGATAAAATTGTGAAGTTAGGGGGAATTTTTTTTCTCTGTTCTTTCCTTGTCTTTGGGCAATTACTCCTGAGGTCCTGGCTGCCCACTGTCAGTGGGTTCTTTCCTGGACCAACCATTCTTAGTATGAATCTCCTGGGGTTCTGGATGTAAACTTTATCTTTATCCTCCCCATCCCCATTAACACACTTGCTGTGGTCTCATTGCATCTGGGCATTAAGAGGTCCAAAGATGAAGGAATTCATAATTCAAGGCCACCAGTTGACTCTGAAAAAAACATACTTCTGTTTTTTTATGCTGACATAGGAAAAGCCTACAAACATGACCCTCCAGTTTCCTTTGTGTCTCTTTCCCCATTCGCAACTTGGAGACCCCACATCAGTGCACCTGGTATGGAATTGAGATGCCTCGTGCCCTGGCTCTACCCTTTCACCCAACTGTATTGCACCAAGGTATCCAGATGGCATTGTTTAGCCAAGTTGATTTTTCCAGAGCCTCAAAAAGAAGCATGCAGAACAGACACCTGCCCAGAACAGACACCTGCCCAGAACAGACACCTGCCCAGTGCCTCTGTCTTGAATGACGCTTTACCTTCATTTCTACCCACATTGTTTCTTCCCTAAGCTCTCTCTCTACCTCTGAGGTCTGAATCATCACATCTCTGAGACTCTTCTTGCCCATCTGGCTCATTCCAGCCTCTGTTGATTCTCTCCTACCAAACCCTACAGTTCCTCAGCACACATTCTATTCAAAATGACAGAAATCCTAACTTCTGGGGCCTAATTTATGAGTTTCTGTGTCAACGAGTATGTAAGGTAGTAAATATATAAGTACACTATAGCTGTCTTCAGACACACCAGAAGACGGTGTCAGATCTCATTACTGATGGTTGTGAGCCACCATGTGGTTGCTGGGATTTGAACTCAGGACCTTTGGAAGATCAGTCAGTGCTCTTAACCATTGAGCCATCTCTTCAGCCCCCGTAAATAATAAATAATAAATATAAATAAATGAATAACAATGAATAAGAAATATGTCAACAAGAGTCAGTGCTTGAGAGGCAGAGGCAGGAGGATCTCTGTGTTTGAAGTCAGCCTGGTCTACTATGTGAGTTCTAGGACAGCAAGACAAGACAGAAAAACCTTGTCTTGAAAAACAAACAAACAAACCAAAAGAAATAGGTCAACTTATCTGTATGAACCTCACTTATCTGCATTTGGTTCCATGTGGAGCGCCTGCTAGGAGCATGCCTTGATGAAGTGGGCAGATTTAACATCTCTGAGACGATTCTCTTTCACAGTCTCTTCCAACATATAGTCTTTGATGGAGACCACCTACCAAGACATCAGACCTGTAGCCAACCCTCGACAGGTTCATGCTGGAATGTTTCTGTCTTCATAACTTAAAAGAGGCCATGCTCTCCGTCGAGAGAAGAACCTTCAAGGAAGGCTCGTTTGCTCGGACCATCACTGTTGCCCTCTAACTGTAAGGCTAAAAACTCATAGGAAGGGAAACGGGGCTCTACAGAGAATGGGACAGACGTCCATGAGAATTCACTCAGCAGCTCTGGGAGAGTGAGATTCTGCTATAGATTTAGGAGATGTTTCTGTTGAATGTTTCCAGGTGAGCTACACTGGTGACCTCTACCTCCCTGCCTTCTTGCAAGTTAGTCATGGTCTTCTCTCTTTGTTGTACGGAGAGGCCTCCTGACCTTGGGGTGGCTTGAGGCAGGTAAACTAATGGGTTAATGACCACAAAGCCCTTTGAGCACCTTAGATAAAAGGAGCTGGCCTAAGTATTAATTATCGTTGTTTAAAAATCTGTGGCGATAGAACAAGGGCCCGCCCATCTGTTGTAGGGCCTGGAGGAGATGAGGGCCCATTTTGCCGACACACATCCAGATTACTCATGCCTTTGTTTCTTTTGGCTTCTATGTGTTAATAGCATCAGAACAGACAGCTGAGATATGGCTTTGATGAATCAAAATACATCGATTACAGCCAGTCCATTAAAAATAGAGATAAAACAGTCAAGAGGCCAAGCACCTTCTGCCAGAAACAGCCATCTCCCAGAACAGACCTGAGAGGGAATGTGAGTGCTCACCTGGTCTTACCCCTCATTAACAGCGAGGGAGCCACCACTGTAACAGAAGAGCTGGATAATAAGGAAGCAGAGGTCTAGACAGAGGAAGGCAGAGACCCACGGCATGGGCTGTGAGAGAAGACAGCCAGGGTGTGTGAACTAACCCTCCTGAAAAGGAGCTGTGTGGCAGATTCTGACTGACTGATTTAGAACTTCAGGACTGTGGAGAGATTGGAATGTTGCAGGTCCAGAGGTCAATTACCTTATCTTGGGCTGGTTCTAGCCTTAAGGAACAGCCATTCCTTGCCTACCTATGTGTCAAAAGCTAACATGTTGTAACTAATAGATAAAAATCTTTTGGAATCTCTTAGCTTGCTAGACCGCTAGCTTCCACCAACCAACTGCCACCACCCAAAAGCTCATCTTGGGCCTGTAGAAAAGCTTTTCCTTTTCTCCATACCTACAGATGAATTTAAAACTTGTCTTGATTTGTGGCCTTCTTTGTCTTATAAAACTATAAAAACAACATGCAACTGCTTCCACACTGGGACGGGGAATTTGGGTTAACCCAAATCTGTGTTCCTGGATCATGAGCACTCAGAATGGCTCCTGAGTAAACCATCTCTTATTGCCTTAAGATGAGAGCTGTGCTTTTCATTTGGGCACTCCCAGTCATGTTCCTGTTGAAGTCTTAGGTTGAGTTTTCTGATGTGTCCCATCTCTTGGGACAGGTCCTTAGAAAGACCATTTTTATTGTTGTCTTGTTTGTTTGTTTTTGTTTTTCCCAAGACAGGGTTTCTCTGTGTAGCTCTGGCTGTCCTGGAACTCCCTCTGTACACTGGCATCAAACTCAAGAGATCCAACTGCCTCTGCCTCCCAAGTGCTAGGATTAAAAGCATGTACCACCACTGCCTAGCTAAGACTCAAGTCTTTAAATAGGACTTGTGGATCGTGACTAGAAGAAAGAAAAAAGAACCAGAGTGTGAGAATGAACCACAAGTGCCTAGTCCCACTGATACTATGATTGGTCACGCAAGGAGAGGTGTGACAGGGACAGATTGGCCAAGAAAGTAGTTTGTTCTTTAGTTTGTTGACATCCACAAGGTACAACTGGTGCATTAAAAATAAATGAAAAGCCCCTACTCTCAGCCCCCAGTGCTTGGCATTTATTTGATGCTCTGTGGTCGCCAACTGAAATTCTTAAGAATGCCTTTGTCTTTGGATTTGTGTTTGGCCAATGGTGGGGGCATGGTGCGTGTGTGTGTTTCTTTAAGTCATTATTTAAGCATGACCCAGCTTCCCACAGTCTCCTTCATAGACAGGTTCTTGAGAACCTAGTCAATTCACTGCTAGCACCCTGGGTCAGCTAGCTTCCCCAGTTCTACAGCTGAGCCTCAGTTGGGCCACGGGTCTGCATGGGTTAGATGTGATGATTTTGAAAGGGGTGGCTATGGCGCTCTTAGAAAGGGATGTTAACATCTGCTTCTATGCATTTCACACTGGGTCCCAGGAATTATGGAGTTGTCCCTAGGTATCTCATTCTGATATTTTCATATATTATATTAGTCTATATCAAATTCTATTAGTGTATGCTTACTGTACAGTTTCCTTGTACACACTGAAGTTGTGAAGGACCACAGTGACTAGTCTGAACTAATAAACTGTTAAAAATCAACAGAGTCTCACTCATTTATGAATGTCACAGTATTTTAATAGAATGTCACATTTCTATTTTATTTTCACAGCAGGGATCTTGCTTTGTAGTCAGAGGGTCCCTTCACTCTGGATCCTCCTGCCTCAGCCTCCAAAGTGCTAAGATTACAAGTACAGGCCACAGTTCCCAGCACCTACGTGGCAGCTGGGAGGCTTGGCTGTGTGTAACTGCAGTTCTGGGAGATGTATTGCCAGCTTCTGGCCTCCAGGGCTCTGTACATAGGTGTGGCATGTACATATTTAGGCAAACACTCATACAACTAAAATAAAAATAAATAAAACCTCCACAAAATTTAAAAAGAGGCTTGCTACTTTCCCGAAGACCCAAGTACAGTTCCCAGCATCCATACCGGATGGCTCACAACTTCCTGTAACTCTAGCCTTTTCTGGCCTTGGGGGCTGAGCATACATGAGGAATACATTTTTCTAGATATATTTAAAAATCTTACAAAAGGGGTAGACAGTTATTCTAATGTCTTCTCTTTGGCTTGTGACTATTACAGTCTTTCAGTAACTTCATCATAATGAGTTTTTTTTTTTTTGTAAAAAGAATTCCTTTATTATTTATTTATTTGTATGTGTGTGTGTGTGTGTGTTCTCAGAAGCCAGGAGAGGGCAGTAGATTTTCTGGAGCTGTAGTTGTAGGTGTTTGTGAGCTGCCTGACATGTGTGTTAGGATCCAAACTCCAGTCCTGTGCAGGAGCAGCAACACTTGTAAAAGCTGAGCCACGTCTCCAGCACTGACCCCCTGGTTGCTTTATTATCAGAAGAGAGAGAATAATATGAAAAATGTTCAGGTCTGCTCGCATTCAACTGCTACATCCAGGAGGAAGAGGCTGACCCTACTGAGTAAAACATTGACTCGTAAAAATTTAATTTTGCTTAAGTTACAGTCTGAAAGGGGGAATGTTGATGTAGGACTTAATAGCAGAGGTTATTTAAATGTAATGTTAAGAACTGTGCAGGGCTTAACAAAAATGACAGATAATATTAGTTATAATAAAATTCATATAAAAGGAAGCTTAAAACCTTCAAAATAAGAAAACGCTCTGTGGCAGAGGCGTGATATCTCACCAATAAATATTCCATTTATTTCCAAAGGAAGCATATCCAGATTTATTACTAATTTCTATGCTGTCAACTTCTATTAATGTAAATGTCTTATAGAGATCTGCCAGGCGGTATTCTAGGGTTACACGGCTGGTGGGTTTTCTTCATCTCTTATGTATAAAGTGGTACATAGGGCTTTTGATGATAAAGTGATAAATCTGCTGATAAATTAAGTAATCAGTCATCAAGTTTGTATTGTTTTTGATCTGAATGAAGCAATGATCTCTTTACACTTAGCCTGGTGTGCAGCTCGAAGCCAAAAGTCAACAAGTACGGAGGTTGCAGTTTTACCCGGACTCTTAGACCAGACATAAATGACAAGAACAATCTTTATAACTTATTGTTTTGTTTAAATGTGTTTCATTCACATCACTATCACCTAGTGATAACCTCCTAGTTTAAAAAGTTCATTAGAGACTGTATATTTGAAGTAAAACACACACACACACACACACACACACACACACACACACACATACACACACACACAAAAGAACTGCAACAATGAACAAGAAGTAAGATTAGGATATATGGCAGTTTTAATGATGACTGACAGCTGTTGTTAATTCATAATTAGGCTCTGATGCTAAGACAGATTTTACTGATGTATTAGAATCAGGTGAAGCACCAGTACACAAAATGTGCAGAAACCTTTTGTTCGGATGTTGGAGCCAGCCATTTCTTCTCATCACACAGTCCAATTTCTGCTTTTCACAAGAGAAAACAATAAGGCCCAGAGTGACACCCGTACCACACAAACTCAGAATGAAGAGTGAATGTTTTGCTAGAGAGATGGCTCAGTAGTTAAGAGTGCATACTGATCTTACAGGAGACTGGAGCTCAGTTCTGAGAGCACACAGCAAGCAATTCTCAGTCTCCTATAGTGCCTTATCCTGGCCTCTGTGGGCCCCTGAGACTTGTACACATAAACATGCATATGAGCGCATGCACATACACTCTCTCTCTCTCTCTCTCTCTCTCTCTCTCTCTCTCTCTCACACACACACACACACACACACACACACACACACACACACACTACCTCAGCAGGGCATGGTGGCTCACATTGTAATCTCGGCATTTAGGAGGCAGAGGAATTGCTTTGAGTTCAAGGCCAGCCTGGGCAACACAATGGATTTCAGGCTAGCCTCCCTGTCTCAAAAACCCCTTTGTTTGGATGTTGATGCTGGAGCGGCCATATCTTCTCTCATTTCTGCTCTTCACAAGAGAAAAACGAAACCAAACCTATCAACTAACTAAATAAAACACCCAAAGACACACAAAGCAAAACTATTTTACTTGGCAAACATGGCATTTGGATAATAATACACATTTAGATGGTATTTGTAAAAAACTGCAGAACAGACAATGATATATTTTAGTATGCCAAATACATTTAAGGATTTCAGAAGACAGGACAGTTTTCAAGATGGCCCTAGTTATCTGACAGTCTTCCTGCTAAGAGGAGGAGTCTAGTTGCCCTCTTACATCTAGGTGGGCAGTAAGGACTCGCCCATAGTCAGTAAATACAGTGGGAAGGATTCGCCCATAGTCAGTAAATACAGTGGGGAATGGTAAAGCCTAAACCCCAGACAAGGTGGAAGATTTGCAGCATCTGTATAGCGTCTTGGATTACTTGGTCACCAAATGCTCTCTCCTGGGATACAGCTGCCACACACACAAAGGTCCACATGTAGGTTCCCTGGTCAACAGTGCCAGCTGAGCCCAGCCTGCCATCGGCCATCAGCAAAGCCAAGCCTCCTGGGAAGTGATGGTCTTGCTCCCTCCGTCCAGCTGAATCTCCGAGCTGAGTTCACGTCCATGTCAAGAGGAGGGAATTCCCTGCTTAGCCATCATCTTAACTTTCATGTCTACAGAGTTCTAAAACAGCTTTGCCGAAGTCAAAGGCTTTTATCTCCATGGAAACAGATGGACCCAGAGGCACCAGCGTTTCCCGAAAGGGCGTATGCTCTGAAGTGTTAGAAATGTCCTCGTAAACATTAAGATTATAGCTTCTGTGTCTCCCTCCAACGGTTGCAACACATAGAATGGGACAGAGAGTCGATGTGAATGAAATAATTACACACATTGTTGTAACTTATTTTTCTTTCAGGATCTCAGCGGTTGATTTTTTTCAGAAGAAACAAGAACATCTGAATCAAATGTCCGTTTCAGAGTTCCAAGTGAATAATTGAATTAAACTTGGTGAATAGGAAGTGGCTTTACTGAATTCTTCTAATGAAGTATGTTTACATTAATATCAATAAAAAACATCTAGGATTACAATCAGCACTAGCACATCCTGCAGCTGGCAAACACAAGAGTCTACTAGGATGGAGTTTTGGATTTTCAACTTTGGTTGGACTTTTAAAGACTGAACAATGTCACAGCAGAGCATCTGGCCTTGTCTTCAGGTATCCCGCTGAGATAATAAGTTTTCAGTCAGGGCAGGATATCTGTCCCTTTATACAGTTTGTGGCTAAACTCCCACTTTATGTTAGAGCTGCAAGTCACTTAAGGATAAGAAGTGCATTGTTTGGCAAATTTATCATTGCTTGATAAGTTTGCTTAATAAATTTGATAAACCTTCACAAATTTGATAAATCTCGAAGGGGGATCCTTTGCTATCAACTTGACTGAGTTCGAAATTCCTGGGAGACACCTCTGATGTTTTTGAGGGCATTTCCAGGGAGGTCTAGCCAAGTAGCGAAGACACACCTTGAACGTGGCTGGCGCCATCCCACCGGCTGAGGTTCTGGGCTGAGCATGATGGGAGAAAGCAAGCGGGGCACAGGTGTTCACCTCTCTTTGCTTCCCAACCTTAGGTGCCATGTGACAGCTGCCTCACGTTCCAGCCACCATGCCTGCACACCATGATGGACTCTGCTCTCAATCTGTGACATAAGCCCCTCCTCCCATAAGTTGCATCTGTGTGTGAAGCAGTGTGATGGAATTCTCAGTCAAAACTTCTGGATGGACAAGGGCGCTCCTTCCAGGGAGATTACTCAGTAACAGAGTACAGTAGGGAGCAGCAGCGGACATCACCAAATCTGGCACTCGGCAGAAATGCCTGGGGAATCTGCTAGCATATCGCTGAGACTGCCAGGCCAGAGACCTGGTCACAGCAGAGTTTCGCCACCAACACACACCCCGCCCCCACTGTAGGCATTTTTGTAATACAGGACAAACAGTAGTAATCTCAGTTAGAAGGAATTTAGAAGGGCTGTCCTCTGAGAGGCTCCACCCAGCAGCTGACTGAGACAGATGCAGATACTCACAGCCAAGCATTGGATGGAGGTCAGGGACCCCTATGGGAAGGAAGAGTTAGGGGAAGGCTTGAAGGAGCTGAAGAGGATGGCAACCCCATAGGACGACCAACAGTGTCAACAAACCTGGCCCCCTGGGAGATCCCAGAGACTAAGCCACCAACCAAAGAGCATATATATACATGGGGCACATATGTAGCAGAGGGCTGTTTTGTCTGGCCTCAGGGGGAGAGCAGGTGCCTAATCCTGTAGAGACTTGATGCCCCAGAGGGCGGTGTGCAGGGATAACACCCTCAGAGATGAAATGGGGGACGACAGGGGTAGAACTCCAAGAGTGAGCGACATTTGGATGTAAGTAAAATATTTAATTTTTTGAAAAGGAATGACTTACATTCTATTGCTCTCAAGGATGCTGTCCTTTTACTATTAAGAGGTTTTGATGTGTTTTGTTCCTTGTTACAGTTCCAGGGGACAACTTGATCCAGAGCAAGGATTTTGGAGGATACTTGACATAAATATATTTGAGTCTGAAGCAGGTGAGGGAGACTGCAGTTCCAGGGCCAGCTTCTTGTGACTCAAAAACCTCAGGACCATTGATCAATGTCATGCACATCCCTCTTGCTGGGGATGGAAGAAAGAAAATGGGGTCCCCATACCCAAAACCTACTCCACCAGGAGCCTCTCATGCCTCAGGTGACAGGAAAGCCACACTTACAACTGATGACATAATCAGTCTTAAGAGTCCAGCCAAGCATGGTGCTTGGCATATAGTCCCAGCTATGACAGGAGGATTGCTTGACTCCAGGAGTTCAAGACCAACCTGGACAACATAGTGGGACCCTACTAAAAACAAACAAACAAACAAACACACAAACAAAACCTTTGGGGCTGGAATGGTGGCTCAGCAGGCTAAGGTGCTTGCTGCCAACTCTGATGACTCACTCTCTCTCCCACCCTCCCTCCATCCCTCCCCCCTCCCTCTCCCTCTCTCTCTTTCTCTCCTCTCCTTCCTTCTCTCTGTGTGTCTGTCTGTCTCTCTCAATAAACAAACAAATAAATAATGTTAAATTAAAAGCGTCTTAGCCTCCCTGATGTCATTCTTTCCTTTCTTTATTTTTTATTTATTTTTTATTTTATTTATTTATTTATTTATTTTTGGTTTTTCGAGACAGGGTTTCTCTGTATAGCTCTGGCTGTCCTGGAACTCACTCTGTAGACCAGGCTGGCCTCGAACTCAGAAATCCACCTGCCTCTGCCTCCCAAGTGCTGGGATTAAAGGCATGTGCCACCACCGCCCGGCAATTCTTTCCTTTCATATACGATATTTAGTCCATCAGGAAATCCTGTTGTGTCAATCTTCAAACTATAAATATACTCTGGTCACTTTCACTGCTTCAAGTGACAAACACCTCTTATTTGTTTTGCTGTCAAGGAGCCCAGCTGGTCCCTGGCTCATGCTCCTGTGTCCCTAGATCCCAGCTCATACCTGTTATAGTTGGTCCTGATTCGGCCGCAGAGGAGACCCTGAGTTGTCTTGTATCATTTCATCCTGTGCTTGAATCCTGGAACAGATCTATATCCATCTCGATAGAAGGATACTCAAATGCTGTACAGCAGCCCCAGTCCTTACTCAACCCCTTCTTGGTCTTTGCATGACCTCTAGCCCATGTGCCCCTCTGCTCCCTGTGGAACTGCTCCCAGCCCTTAGTCACAAAGGTCCATCTGACTCTGGAGCCTTTGCACCGGATGTTTCCTCAGTGTTTAGTTTATTCCCACCTGTCCATCTGTCCAGTTGGATTGCTACTATCCAGTGTTCTTTTCTACGAGGTCTGACCTGACCTCGCTAGTGAGACTGACACACCACCCTCTTCACAAACTCTAAAGCCACGTGTGTGCTCGCTTCCTCTGCTCTACTTTTAAATTTTGCTAGGACACATTACTTCCAAAAATATAATGTGATACACCACATGCAGGTTTCCTCTGCACCTGCTGTGCAAGGGTTTGTTTTTGTTGTTGTTGTTGTTGTTGTTCTTTCTTTCTTTGTTGATATACCTAATTGCCTGGAGCTGTGTTTGGTGCATTGGAGGAACTGAGTAAAAGTTAGTGAAATAAAGCAATGTTGAGGAAAAATTCAGACTGTTTTAGGTCAAACAATAGAATCAAACTAAACAAACAAACAAATAAACAAATTGTGATGGTTTGTATATACTTGGCCCAGGGAGTGGCACTATTAGGAGATGTGGCCTTGGAGTGGGTGTGGTGTCACTGTGGATGTGAGCTTTAAGACTCTTGTCCTAGCTGCCTGGAAGCCAGCCTTCACTTTGCTGTCTTCAGATAAAGACATAAATCTCTCAGCTCCTCCTACACCATGCTGCCGTGTTCCTGCCTTGATGATAATGGACTGAACCTCTGAACCTGTAAGCCAGCCCCAATTAAATGTCGTCCTTAATAAGAGTTGCCTTGGTCATGGTGTCTGTTCACAGCAGTAAAACCCTAACTAAGACACAAACAAACAAACAATGACCCCCCAAAACCCAACAAAACAAAACATAAAAAGCCACACCAAAAGCTGGTACAGACTAAAGTACAGCCAGACAGTGAGTGGGGAAGCATATCGGCAAGGCATTGGCCAGTTCCACATGGTCTCGTAAATTCTCACCCCTGGCCAGTCATGGAGTCACACCATGAGTTTGTGATCCAGTAGAGAGTCCCCGCTGTTCCTCACCACTCTCCATAGATATTTGGTCCTGAAGGCCTGATGTGTTCCCCACTCATTTCTCCATTTTACATGAGAGGATGGTACAGTAGCATGGGGACTTTGCCGGGTGAGGGTGGCCTTGTAGCCCTAAGGAATGCTGATTTCTGATTCTGGCATCATGGGGGAGAAGAGTGCCTTCTGGGAGTAGTATCTAGCCAATTGTCTCTTCCCAGGCTGACGTCCAGCATTTTGATTTGAGTAGTCAGGTGAATGTTGGTTACATGAGACCCTGTCTCAAACACACAGACTAGAGTGCCCAAGACCACGTGGATGACAGAGGCAGCATTTGCCCCCGACAGTTTGACTGCCAGGTTCACACTCTGAGCCTCTTGGCATCACAGCTCTGGATAGTCAAGGACAATGGGTGAGGCGGGGCGTGTGCCTGCCGGTGAGTGTGATCAAAGGCGGCTCATCCTCCTGTGTAATTTACTCTGTGGCTCAGTGGCCGTCTTATAATCCTCGTGTCCCTAGGGGATGCGCCTTAGATGCAGAGGGACAGCTGTGAACCTGAGCATCCAGAAGCAACACTGATTCCCAGCAGTGATCTGACTGCCTTGTCTTTTCTCTCTCTTCCTCTGTAGACAGCAGTTATGCTGACAGTCCCTTCATTGCTTCTAGGACCTGCTTCTGAACAGAATGACTCTGCCATATCCAGGCTGGTCTCAAACTTGTTAAATAGCTGGGGATGAGCTTGGATTCCTGACCTTCCTGCCTCCCTGGTGCTGCACAAACCATCATACAGGGCTAGCCTAGGGCATCTTAATGAAGCTCCCAGTTCATCTGTAAACAGAATAGAGAAAATAGTGTCAATGTCTTTCCTGCTGGGTAAAATCAGGTCACTCATTTAATGAGCACGTATCTAGGACACAGGGAATGCTCTTTAAGTTTTAGCTATCAATAGCTCATTTTATTTTGCTTTAAAAAAAAACCTTAGATTTATTGATTTTATGTGTATGGATGTTTTGCCTGAATGAATAGCTTTGCACCATGTATGTGCCTGGTACCCTTAAGGTCAAGAAGAGAGCATCTAGAACTAGAGTTACTGATGGTTGTGGACCACCGGGGGGCTCTGGGAACCAAACCTAGGTCCTCTGCAAGAGCCACAGATGCTTCTAACTATTAAGCTGTCTCTCTAGGCCCTTGGGTTGTTATTAAACATGGTCTTGATATGTAGTCCAACTTGGCCTGGCAGTCTCCTGAGTGCTGGCATCATCGGGCAGTAATTCTTTTAAAAAGTCCAGTTGAGGGGTCTGGAGAGATGGCTCAGCGGTTAAGAGCACTGACTGCTCTTCCGAAAGTCTGAGTTCAAATCCTAGCAACCACACGGTGGCTCACAACCACCTGTAATAAGATCTGACGGCCTCTTCTGGTGTGTCTGAAGACAGCTACAGTGTACTTACATAAATAAATAAATCTTTGAAAAAAAAAAGTCCAGTTGATCTATATCAATAAAATTATGTACTATGCACAAGTCTCTCTCTCTCTCTCTCTCTCTCTCTCTCTCTCTCTCTCTCTCTCTGTGTGTGTGTGTGTGTGTGTGTGTGTATGTGTGTGTGATAGAGAGGGTCTCTTATATCCCAGGCAGTCTTCAAACTCTCTATGTAGCTAAGGATAACCTTGAACTTCTGATCTCCCTGCCTCTGCCTCCTCAGTGCTGGGGTTACAAGTGTGGACTACCATGCCTAGTTTATATGAATGCTAGGCATTGCTCCACCAGTCAAGCTGATGTGAGGTGGGGATTGGAAGTCATAGGGGAAGCAGCTAATACTGCAGACATCAGGGAAAACTGAAGATGTGAAAGCTGGATCTTGGGCAGGTAGAGACAGATAGGAGTGACGTTGGGCAGGAGGCCCCAGCGGTAGGGAGCATGTTAGAGGAACCCCTGCTTACCTTGGAGAATAAGGGGCCCAGGAGAGAGGAAGAGACACCAAATGGGAAGGGGCTGGGGCCTCAGCATACTTGAAAAGATCTATGTATCTGTGTGTATGTATGTTTGTCTGTCTGTCTGTGTATATATATATGAGGATGCCCACAGAGGCGAGAAGAGGACATTAGTTCCCGTGGAGGTGGAATTGTAGGAGGTTGTGAGCTGCTCATAGCTGCTGCTAGAGTCAGAATCCAGGTTTTCACTGCAAGAGCAGCAAGCGCTCTCATCCACTGAGCAATCTCTCTGGCTCCATGACGAGATTTTTTTTCTTTTTCCTGTGAAGATGTATGTAGCTTAGTCATTGCAGAGACAAAACAGTCTTACAGTTGGGTTATGTGAAACTCCTCACAACCAACACCAGCTCTTGCCCCACTCCAGGGCACTGTGTCATCTCTCCCTTACTAGCTTGGTTCCTGATGCTGTGTTTGTGGCTATTGCGTGGGCCTCTCCCCAGATTCCTATAGAACAATGTTGCTATAGAAACAAAAATAGGAAAAGCCTAGTGCCAGTACAGGACATAAATTCAAAGGTCAAACCTATGGCATTCCACCAAATACAAACCCATCAATGTGGCATGCTGGGAAACTGTAATTATTGTGCCCAAGATCAAAGAACATTACTCAAGAGTGGCGAAGCCAAGTGTAAATTAGGGAGATCTTCCTTAAACAAGCCATGACTAACTCCCTGCGCTCACCAAGACTTCCCCTGGGGTTGTGGCTATGATCACCACATGACCCCAGGACACTGTCATGGACACTTAAGGATGCGGCATGGTGTCACAGTACATGCAGACCAAATGTTACTGGACAGAGCTTGCACAGATGTGAGGAATATTAAGGGCCCAGGAAGGTGGTGCTTCTGGGAAATGGCTGAGCGTGTTTGTGAACAGTTCAGGGGAGGCTACAGCATCAAGCTGCGACCCCTAGAGCTCAGCCTTCAGGAGAGTCAGTCATTGACACCCAAGTTCTGTTCATTGTTTTCCAGCACAGGCTTTTACCCATTTCAGATCTTAACACACATGCTCCACTCCAGCCCCTCAGGGAGAGAGGTGAGATGAGGCCAGAAGCTTTTAAAAATAAACTTCTGTTTTGGCAATGATACTGGTGAGAGTGGGTAGGGCGACGGATGGGAGCGTCTTCATTTGTAGACTGGCAACGTGCTTGCGGTTTTTCCCCTTTTCTTTCTTTTTTCTTCTTGGCTTCCTTTCCTTTTTCTTTCTGAAAGACAGTATCTCACTTTTTTAAAATGAATATAAAACTTTTAGATTGAAGGTCGACAATGACTGCTCCCCTGTCTCTCATTAATTCCACAAATCACAGAAGGAGGAATCTGTCAGGGTCAGCATAGTTTCTCAAGATCTGCCAACTTCTTGAACCCGAGGCTGATGTCCAGGTCTGGCCGCCGCCAAGGGAAGGCTTGCTGACTGGGTTCAGGCACAGCCAATTCTCAGCCTGGAGTGGTCTCTAAGGGGATCCGAGGTCAAGAGTTCCATTCCTGAGGATGATGTTGCCAAAGGGTGCCATCTTCCTGGTTGCAACAATAGCAGATGCCTTTTTTTTTTGCATGTTCTTAATTTCATACCTCTCAATCATCTTCAGGGCTTCCTTACAGTCAGCTTTGGGGAGAAGGGATTCATAACGGTTCCATATCGGGGTCGGCAGGCCCTTCTCCTTGTCACTGGGCACCAGGTCCATGACAGCAGCCGGGCTTTCCACATAGGTGTCCGGGGCAGGGGCTTCAGTACAGCCTCATGTCCAGGTCATCCGCTCTGCTCTCTACTGACGCCACAATGGCAGATGGAGGAGGTAGGGAAGTTCGCATCTGCAAGGACTCGTTACTGAACTTGGAACCTGTTTGGCCCTTCTCGCAGTTCTGTGGCCTGGTTCAACTGCAGGTCTCAGCTCAGCTCTTTCCTCAATCAACTGGAGAGCTTCCTGCTCCGATGGGCAAGGTGACTGCAGCAGTGTCCCCAGCCTTTCCTGAGCACTGCTGGTCAAGGTCTCCAGTGTGGCTCTCACCCTGGTTAGAGGGCTGTGCTGCTAGCTCTCCACGTGCTCACCAGTCTTGCCTCCCTGCCCCACAGTATCTCACCTTTAGCTCAGTTGGAACTCAACGTGCAGTCCAGGCAGGGCCTTGAACTTGTAGCAATCTCCTGCCTTGGCCTTATAAATGTGTTTGCCACCATGCTGGCCTGTTTTGTTTGTTGGTTTTCCTCCAGCTTGATATAGGTTCTTATGTTGCACAGGCTAGACTCAAACTCTTTATGTAGCCAAGGCTGGCTCTGGACTCCCATTTCTCTTGCCTCCAACATGCGATGACTACTGGCGCTCACCACCACGCATGCCAAACGCCACCATGCATGTCAGCTACCTTGCATTATTAAATACAGAACTGAGGTGAACTTGTTTTGCTTTCTTAGTTCTTGCCCCTCATGTCCAGTGTCCTCTGTCACTGTCGTCTAGACATCCCTGGGTCTTCAGTGTGGGTGCGGGTGGCAGAAATCCATTCTCCTTGCCTCTACTATGGTGGTGCTCCCCAGTTTTGGCTTTTGCAGGGGAGGGAGGAAAGACAAGGAATAGCAGGCACCAGGAGTGGAGGAGAGAAAGCCTGGAGATCTTAGGTGACCTGGCCTCAGCTGTCTCGACCATTGTCTCCTACCTTCTCCCACTTGCCAGTAGGCAGGCATACCCACTCACCCCACCCCATGCTGGACTCACAACTGACTGTCCTGGTAAAGCCATTCTGAACCCTTTTCTCCTGTGCCTCTGACTTTCCCAGTTAAGTACACTCTTCCCAAGTTGTTGTACACACTTTCCAAGTTGTGTACACTTTCCAAGTTGTTATACAGACTTCCCAAGTTGTACACACTTTCCAAGTTGGTGTATACACTTTCCAAGTTGTAAACACACCTTGCAACTTTCGTTGGCCTTGTCAGTTGATGCAACTCTGTTTGGGGACCTCTGGAAAACGCTTTTGTTTTCTCATACAATGAGGCTAAGGATGTGGCAGATGCAGCTTCCTCTCCTTGGCCCTTCTCTGCCTTGAGCAGGGATGTGACAGCAGGAGCCGCCTGATTACCTTGGAGCCCCAAGACGATGGTCAGCACTGGCCATTCAACCTACTTGTATATTTCTTGCTGTTTGAGAAGAGAAAGCCTCGTCATTTCTTCTACCACTCATTGTATTCCTAAATGATAGATGGAGGAGAAGGTTGGGTAATTTAGAGACAGGGCATTCCAGGCCCTTTTGAAAAGGTAGTGGTCAAGGTACCATCAATGGGATGTTGAGACCCAGCCATTGCAAAAGGTGACAAGGAACCTGCTATTCTGTGGCTGTTCTGGGGTGAGGAAGAGATTAGAAAGGCAGGAACCTGGGGAAGTAGGGAAGGAATCGCACAGGGCTTTGTAGGTCAGAAATGGACTTTCAGTTGTCACAGTACCACACAAGGGGCTGACAATGAGGCTGGTCTTCCTGACTCAGCCATACACCCTGACAATGAGGCTGGTCTTCCTGACTCAGCCATACACCCCTTCTTGTATATTCTGCACTGTGGACAGATGTTTCCTCTTAAAACATGATGGGGTCATGTTCCCAATTGATGCCACACAAATATTTTTAATTTTTCTTTTTTTTAGGACAAAATCCAAACTGGGGCTGGAGAGATGGCTTAGCAATTAAGAATGCTTGCTGCTCAATCATGAGAACTCGGGTTCCCAGCATCCACATAAGAAGGCACTCATCCTAATGCCTTCTTTAGGCCTAACAGCTCTTTGTGTACACACACACACACACACACACACACACACACACACATGTGTGGACACTACATAAATAAACAAACAAATAAAATACTTTTTAAAAAAAATCCAGACTGCCTGGCGTGACCTAAGGGCCTGTGCTATACTTCTCTTAGTCCTTCATTCAGTGTGAAAGCTTGGGCATAGTCTCACCTCCTCATCTGTGAAAGTCATGACACTACCCTCGATACAGAGTCGCCTCATGACAATACCGTCGATACAGAGTGGCCATGTGAAGTGAGTTTCATAGGACGGTGCGCAGTGCGCCAGGCAGTGGAGGCTGGGCTTCAGAAACAGTCGCAGCCCGGAAGCGACCCTGGAAAGTCTCCGCTAACACTTCGTCAGCTCTTGTTTCTCCAGCACCCACTTTTGTCTTTCTTCCCCTATAAGCCTCACACAGAATGAGCCCTTGCGGTTCCCATAGTAACCCAAACCCGGACAGGCGGGCTCCTGAGCGTCTTCTGGGAGATCTTTACAGTTGTCCAAATGAGGGCTGCTGATGGGACTTGATCCTGGTACACCTCAAGACCCCCTAAGCTCCCAGCCTTGCAGCCCACAACCTGTTCCAGTTTAGCTCCTTTCTCCACCTCCGGCTCACGGCCCCGCCCCCTTTCTCTTGTCTCAGTTCTGTTAAGGAAATGGACCCTCTGCCTTTTCTGATCTCATCGTTCTGAATAAATCCTCCTGGTGAAATTTCCTGCCCTCGGGGTTGGTTGTGTGTGGGAGTGTGATTTTTCTTCGCCATCTGCTTTTGTAACTTTTGCAAACCCCTGTGGACCACAGCTGCGAGCTTGCTCCTCAGCTATTGTTTACAGATGTGCTGTCTGGAAGCCTTGGTAAATGATCAGCTCCGAGACAGCCAGGCATCCAGAACGAAGCCTCTTTCCACGGGACCCTTGGAGAATACTCTGCAGACTCCAGATCTCAAAATACAGTGAGCATCAGCAGCAGCACTCTGTTAAGACTATCTATCTTGAGGCTGGAGAGATGGCTCAAGGGTTAGGAGTGCTTGCTGCTCCTCCAGAGGACCCTGCTCAGTTCTCAGCAACTCAAGTCTGGTGGCTCCCAATCTCCTGCAACTCCAGCTCCATGAGATTTGATGCCTTCTTATGGGCTCTGGGGGCACCTGCCCACACATGAGCAAACACACACACACACACACACACACACACACACACACACACGAAAAAAATAAATGTTTCTTAAAGGACCATAGGGTTGGGAAATAATTTAGAACTGTCTCTGCTGCTTAAGTCAAAGATTTGTATTTTTGGTTTCTTTCTAGACAAAGTTCTTAAAAGAACCACAGATGAAAGTTCATGCATAAATCACATAATATTTCCTCACTAACAAAAATACAAATTCGACAATTATTAAAAAACCAGTTTTTAGTGACCCAGATGGCAGAGGAAATGCCGCTGGGATTTTTTCTGATCTGCCACAGAACTTTCTAATTCAAGAACGATGCTGCCAATCTTGGCTTACTTCAGAAAACTGGCAGAGAGGGATTTTGAGGGAAAGCTGGAACGGGAAAAGCACCGCCCCTTCTTGACCCCAAGTCAGGGGACACAGTGGCACCCTTCCAGGATGTCCTCAGTTCAGCGAGTGACTCATGCCTTCACAAGCCAGACCTCATTACGACGTCCATAGGGCTTCATGGGAGGGTCGTATCCAGCACAGTAGTAGACGTCACCCTGGTAGGTGGCTGGTGTGCCCTCCAGGGTGGTACGTAACTGGGTGGCGTGAGCAACGTAGTCTGCTTCCTTGGCATAGCCACCGAATTGCCTAGAGATGGAAGAGCAAGGGCTGGTAAGAAAGGACATGACCATGCAGGGGTGGCAAGTCTTTTAGAGAGAAGACACTGCCATGGTTGGGACAAACATGCCAGAGAGGTGAGATGAAGGGGGTCTGTCTCACCTCATCCATAAATACGCAATGAATGCTGTTCTTCCTGGTGTTATGAGTGGTGTACGCAATATCACTACTAAACACTCAGGGAACGAAATGAAGCCTTGGTCACAAGCTAACTATGAGCTCTCCTCACGAGAGGCAGACTGCCCGGGCGCCTTTCATCATTTTCTCTGGCTCCCTCTGCTGCCTCAGCTGCTACTCTTCTTAGCCTGTCACCAGCAGGAAGGGACAGACACCTAGGAGGAGCCGGGTGGGGGACACGTGGGGGTAGCAGCTGTGTCTTCTGAAACCTGGACAGCTGTCCTGACTGAGCACATCGTAACAGGGACACAAGGTGGCTTCCTGAGATCAGAGCTGACCAAGGCTGGGACCCAAGGATGTCTTGGGAAGGGCCTTGTGCAAGCTTCGCATGCTCTTCTAATGAAGAAATCTCTTCTAATTACCTCCCTTCTCAGCTAAACCATAAAAACTTTCCTTTTCTAGGCAGTAAAGAGACTCCTCATGAGTCGGGTTGCTTATTCTGATGGCAGAAATGGGGGAGAGAGAAGCTGCCCCTTCCAAGGTTAGTCTGTCTCTTATATCACTGCGTCCTCTGGGAGACTCATCCTGCAGCCAGCTCTAAATAAACCACTGTACATCCGGGCTTCACTAACCTCTTTATTAGAGAGTCAAATACACCCGCATTGCTAATGAGCTTTGTGACTCAAAATCTGACTTTGGACCCGGCCACGACGGGGCCAAATGCTACATTATTTTTGGTGGAGTTCTTTGAATCACGCTTGGCTCTTTTATGAGCGGTTAGTCACGCTCAACAAGCACTCCGTCTGTTGATTACAGGGTCACCCAGGACTTCGTCTGTGAGGGACTGCTCATTCTGATGTCTAAACAACAGACAGCAACAGGGAGATGAAGCCAATTTCAAATGAATGCAGCTTGGTTCTTCGTGCAAACTGATGGGAGAGGTGAGACAAGACGGCTAAGCTCTGTTTCTTTGAGCCTCACCAAGGAGGAAATGGGATCAGCAGACAGAAGACAAGCTTCAAGGGCTTTTCTAGCAATAATGGCCTGCAAGACATTGGAATTGTGTGATGTTTGTGTCTAAGAGCCATTTGTGTGAAATACAGAAGACACCCGCTATGGGAACATGTCAGAGGCCTTCCCACAGACTCGGCCTTGACATGAAATCGTTCCCTGAAATGCATAATTCTCCTCTCACTTACTGATTTTGGGTGGGCTGGAGAGATGGCTCAGAGGTTAAGAGCACCCGTTGCTCCTACAGAGGACCCTAGTTCGGTTCCCAGCACCCATGTCAGGCAGCTCACAACAGCCTCAACTCCAGCTTCAGGGCATCCAATGCCCTCTTCTGGTGTCCAAAGTCACAAAACCATTCATAGACACATACAGACATGTACCTAATTAATTAAATGTAACAGCAAAATCTTAAACACCAAGGCAAATCACCACCAGAGGACTGATTTTGGGAAGGTCCAGGAGTACTGGAGTTAAGTGAATCTTTCCTCAACTGGAGGCAAAATGGCTGCCTGCGAGCTCCAGTCCTAGCCGCAGCACTTTTCAGCACTTTCCAGCTCACCGTCAAGGTCAAGTTCTCGGGCATCCTGAGGGTCTGGGCCCTTTGTTAAGTAAGGATGATAATGGCTCCAATCTTGAGAGGCTGCTGGGGGAAATTAAGGGAGAAAAGACTGCAGGCTACACAGTGCAGTGCTTGTCACACAGTGGGTACCATTGTTACGGTTGTCCCTTGGTGTCTATGAAGGGATCATTCTAGGTCCTGTACTAAAATCTGTAGCTGCCCAGGCCACTTATGCAAAAGAGACAGTGTCTTCGTGTACCCTGTGTGGGCCTCAGATACTTTATGTTTTTATTTTTTTTGTGTGTGTGTGTGTGTGGTGTGTATGTGTGGTGTGTGTGAGGGAGGACCTCTGTATGCTATAGCACACGTGGAAGCAAGAGAACAACTTTTGGGCATCAGTTTCTCTTTGCACCGTGGGTCTCGGATCAAACTCAGGTCTTCTTCAGGCTTGCATGGTAAGCACTTTTACCCACTGAGTGCTGGGCCTTCTCAAGGCCCTTAAATAATTTGTGAATGACAGACCGCATCTCATGCAATGTGAATGCTGTGTAAGTCGCTGTTAAAATGTACTTTTGGGGTAATAATGGGGAGAAAAAAAGTTTGTGGGGTCAGTGAATGGCTAACTAAGACTGATGAACAGGATCCACATGGCCAAAGAGAGAACAGACTCCTGACAATCATTCTCTGATATCCATATGCTCACCATGGCATGTACACACACACACACACACACACACACACACACACACACACACATACACATACACACACATACACACACATACACACACACACATACATACACACACACACACACACACACACACACACACACACACACACACACACACACACACACACACACACACACACACACACACACACACACACACACACCCCAACTTCCCCAAAGTGTTTTAAAAAATGTTTGTTATGTTTGGCACAGATACAAATTTCTTAGGATTTTTGCCACACACTGGGACAAGCAGATCGATGAATCGTGTGTCAATTACTTTTTAAAATTTTTGTTACAATTATTTATTCATTCATTTATTTATTTAATTTGGGTGTGTGTGTGCACGTGTGCACGGCATGGTGCCATAGTGTGTGGGAACAGAGAACCGATTGTACAAGTTGTTTCTTTTCACCATGTGGATCCCAGGGCTCACACTTGGGTCAGCCAATGCCCTCAGCAGCTCGGCCATCCCAACAGCCCTCACGTGGTATTTGAATATCTATCAGACACAGTATGACAGGTCATTTTCATTTTTGTCAGCTTGGCTGGATTTGGAATCACCTCGGGTACACAGCTCAGGGTGTGCCTACAAGAGTGTGTTCTGAGAGGTGTCACTGGGGAGGGAATGGATATGGCAGGGCCATCGCATAGACTGGGGTCCTGGGCTGAAGAAAACAAACAAGGTGAGCTTTGGCATCCACGGCACCCTTTACTCATCCACAGCACCCTTTACTCTCTGCTCGAGGACTGTGGACGTAGTGTGACCAGCGGCCTCACACCCCTGCCTCCAGCCTTCTCTGTCTCGATGAGCGTTATTCCCTCTCAAACTGAGACAAATGAAATCCTTTCCACCTTAAGTTATTTCTTGTCGAGTATTTTGCCATCGTGTCAAGGAAGCTAACACACACTGTGAACATTTTAGACCGGCAAGGAAGTGGAATCAGAGATGCTGACTGAGAAGTCGATGGAGTGGGTTGTGGAGACACAAGTGTCTCCACTCAAAAGGTACTGGCTCTGGTCAGTAAGGAACGATTCAAGGTTCATGGATGTTGCTCAGAAAGCTGAAGGGTTGCTCTCAGGGGTTCTACGACCTCCCCCCAGTGGTGACTACAGGAAGAGGATGCATCAAAGGCCTCTTGGGAGTGGAGACCTTGTAAAGAGTGACAAAGGGAACGTCACCACTCAAGAATTTATAAAGTTCACTCCTGAAAAACCCCTGCATTTACTCCTGGGCAGTACATGATGCCTGTAATAAAAATAAAATTTCCCTATTGCTTCGCCATAGAAACTACCAGGAAACAAACAAGGCTGGGAGGGTCATAGAAATACAGTCTTCTCTGCTCACTTTACCAACTCACTCTGACCCCAATCACACAGAAAGACAAACAAGGTAGCTGGCCAAGTCCTCCCAGGAGCACAGCCTCTCGTAAGAAGGAGGCCCAGCCCTGGCTGAGTCAGCCAGCCATCACCAGCAAGCACCTCACTTCTACCAGTCTCAGCCTCCACTCGGCACACTCGGGATGACAGCTCCCTGTCACAGCTCTGCAAATTCCTGAGCATGCTTGAGTGAGCTCGAAGGAATGCTCGTAAAGCGCTTCGAGCTCCCCAAAGGAAATAAAGTGCTTAAACTGTTTTTGTAAGCCTGTTAATACGTTTGTAACTCCTCGTCTTCAAAGAAGCTGTCCTCCAGGGCACGGTATTTTATCTCAGCCAATGTCAGAATAGCAACTGTGGTTATCGTGGAAGCAAAAGACATGCAAAAGACATACACATATATACACACACGTTGCACACATGCACGTGAGTCCAGCGGGGGAAGAGGCAAACTATAAAGACTAGGAAAGTTAGGAGGTGGTTAAGAGTCAAGCTTTCAGTCAGTCAAGGAGGCCAATATGCATTCCATGTTATCTTTCAGTGAGTCTGTGGTGCTGTCAGTGAGGGAGGAAAAAGAAAACATGACTCTGAGGTTGACCATCCAACGTTTTCTAAAACTTTAACAAGAGGCGATACCAGTTTCCAGAGTTAGCTGTGGTCCTAACTTCTTCTCCTTCTGTTAGTGTGACAAAACACTGACGGAGAGCGATTTAGTGGACAGAAAGGGTTGATTTGGCTTATGCTCCCACAGAACAGTCCATCACTATAGGAAGTCAGGATGTGAGTCTGGAGGTGGGAACCAAAGCAGTGGCTCTCAACCTTCCTATGCTCTGACTCGATACCGCTCTTCATGTTGTGGTGACCCCCAACCATGAAATTATTTCGTTGCTACTTCAGAACTGCAATTTTGCTACTGTTATGTATACCTCTGGCTGTCCTGGACCAGACTCTGTAGACCAGGCTTCGTGTTGGCCTCGAACTCAGAAATCCGCCTGCCTCTGCCTCCCAAGTGCAGGGATTAAAGGCATGCTCCAACACTGCCCAGCAATGTAAGTATCTTATATGCAGGATTTCTGATATGTGATCTCTGTGAAAGGATTGTTCAACCCCAGAGGGGTCTCGACCCACAGGTTGAGAACCACTGCTACCAGAGGCCATGCTTGCTCAGCCTGCTTTCCCATAGCACCACCAGCCCAGGGTCTGCACCTCTCACAGTGGGCCGTGCTGTTGTATATCAACCATTAATCAAGAAAATGCCAAAGACTTACCTATAGGCCAATGTAGTGGAAATACTTTCTCAATTGATGTTCCCTCTTTCCAGGTGTGCTGGCTAATTTTATGTCAACTTGACACAAGCAAGGACCATAGGAAAGAATCAAGCCTGTAGGGCTTTTTATTAGCTAATGCTTGATGGAGGAAGGCCCAGTCCATTGTGGGTGGGGCCACCTGGGCTGGTGGTCCTGGGTTCTATATGAAAGCAGGCTGAGCAAGCCATGGAGAATAAGCCAGGAAACCACACACCCCTCCATGTCCTCTGCATCAGCTCCTGTCTCCAGGTTCCTGCCCTGTGTGAGTTCCTGTTCTGACTTCCTTCACTGACGGACTAAGATGCAGAAGCTTACACCAAATAAACTTTTTCCTCCCCAACCTGGTTTTAGTCACGGTGTTTCATCCCAGCAACAGTAACCCTAACTAAGATGCCAGGACTCTTGATTGTACCAAGCTGAGAAAACTTTCCAGTTATACACGCAACTGCTATGCACCAGACAAGAGTAACTGCCCATCTCAATTCCACGGGGAAGAGGGCATTTCATTGATGTTGACTGAACAAGAGCAAGTGCTGACTGGGTGGATTGAGCCCAGAGCTCAGGCTGGAGCTGTAAGAGGGTAGAGAACCTCTGCTCTGTGGTGTCCTGGCCACCCGAGTTAGCGGTCAGGTCAGACATACTGAGATTGTATAGGCAGATGGAAACACAGCATACCTGGAGATGCGTGGGCATTTACATATATGATCTCATCTCATCCTTATGACAGACTGGGTACTGTTAATCTCTGTCTCACAGACATGGACACCGTATGAGTCATAGGCATCCAGGTGACTGTCGTGACCCTGGCTTCCAGCTCCCCTCTCTTCTTTATTGTCTGGTTTGCTTAGGAGCAAACCAAAGACCCTGCACATGTGAGGTAAGCTCGCTGTCTCTGAGCCACGCCCCTTGCCCTTCCACCCTCTAGTCTTTCCTTTTTTTTCTTTTTGGAGATAGTGTCCCACTCTGTAGCCCAGGCTGGACTATTTACACTTACTATGAGCTTACTATATGAAACCCTAGCTGGCTTCAGATTCATGGTAAACCTCCTGCCTCTGGCTCCTTAGTGCTGAGTGACCGGAATGAGGCATCACCCCTGGCTCCAACTCTTCCTTCCACAAACATGTCATTCAAATGGTGAGGGTCTCACTTAAATCTCCCAGTCTCGCCTATCTATTGTCAGTCTCTGCTGAGACTCCAGTTGTGGTGGTCAAAGGGAGGCCAGCCATCTGCAAGAGCACCTCGAGTCTTAGCGTAAGGAAAATTCTATTCCCCAAAGTGTTCAGATAGGGCTTCTGAGATGGCACAGTTGGTAAAAGTGCTTGCTGCCAGGCCAGAAGACCTGAGTTCAATCCCCAGAACTCACATGATGGGAAGAGAGAACCATTTCCTTAAAGTTGAATTCTGACCCTGACAAGTACACCAAATAGATGTGGGTGTTTATATGTATACATACATATACAGTGGTGCATACTTTTAACCCCAGCAGATCTCTTGTATATTCCAGGTCATCCTGGTCTACAGAGTGAGTTTCAGGCTAGCCAGAGCTACATGGTAAGACCCTGTCTCAAACAAAGACTTAAAACAGCAGCAGCAGCAGCAGCAGCAGCAACAACAACAAGACCTATTCAGGTAATGTTATCTTTTTCCCCAAGGCATTTTATTTATCTAAACAACTCCTACTAATTAATGTATAATCTCTCTGTGGACATCTCTTTAAAAGGCCGCAGAAAAAGATTTTAGTCGTCAAGCATTCTCACTGTATTCCTTGAAATACTGTTGCCTTCTCTTACCGCCCTTGTTTTCAGTGAAACTAGAGTCACACACAGGATCCAAGAGCGGTAAATGCACATTTGACTTGTGGTGACACCGTGTGGCCAACCCAGGAATAAGCCCATAAGAAGTTAGGATCGTATGTTCAGTTATAAAACGTTCCCATGGAGCAAGGCTAACTAAGCCAAGTATTTGGTTCTTCTACATTTTGCTTTGGTTTGTTTGTGTCAATGCTTCCCTATGTGCTCCAGGCTAGCTTCAAATTTATAATCTTTCTAATCTAGTTCCCTGTGCTAGGGTGATAGATGTGAGGTTCCTTTATGTGTTTAGATTTTATAGAATTGTTCCCCCATTCCCTTTCCCCATCCTGCCCTCCCACCCTTTCTTCCATGGACTCACTTTATGTGTGTATTACATGCAGTGTGTATATATGCTCCTTGTGTGCTCATGTATGTATATACTTGTGTACACACGTGAATGTGCACGAATGACCAGGGCTCAGCACTGGTGTCTTCCTTGTTTCTCTCCATCTTATTTTCTGCGATGTCTCTCACTAATCCTGGATTAGTTGATTAGCTGATTTTGCTAGACTGCCTGGCCAATGAGCCCCTGTCTTCCTGTCTCTGCCTCCCGTCACTGGGATCAGCCACGTGTATTGCTACATCTGTTCTTATTCACATAACAGCTGGGGATCCAAATTCAGGTCCTCTGGTTTACCAGGCAAACAATGCAAACCCATCGCTGACTCATCTCTCTAGCCTGTTCATCGATCCTTTAACATTTATTTATTAATGTGCACATGTATGTTGTACATGTGTGTGTGCATGCTTACATGTGCCATGGTGCACATGTGAAGGTCAGAGGTCAGCTTGGGGACTGATTCTTGCCTTCCATTTTGTTGAGGCAGGGGTCTCTTGTTTGTGCTACTTCACTGTATACCTCAGGCTAGCTGGACCATGGCTTCCAGATGATTCTCTGTCTCCACCTTCATCTCACTATAGGGGGCTGAGAACACAGATACATGGCACTGCATCTGTGTTTTTATGTGGGATCTGGAAACTGAACTTCAGTTAGCAGTCTTGCGTGGCTAATGCTCATAGCCACTGAGCCATCTCTCTGTCCTAATCTACCCTTTATCTAGGTGTTCTTTCCAGTCATAAAGAACCAGGTCTTAGAGGAGTGGTTAACTCTAGCTTGAGAGCAGCAAATGTTAAGATGTGTTTGAAAGTGAGGAAGATGCCAAAGTGGGGAGAGGTGTGTCAACAGATTAAGAAACCAACATGGCTCCTACCAGCCCCAAATGACACAATCTGCACATCAGAGAAAATCAAAACCTCAGACCCTGGTACAGTCGTGCTCACCTATAATCCCAGGACTCAGAGGTGGAGACATGGGGACCAGAAGTCCAAGGTCCTCCCTGGCTACACAGTGAGTCTGAGGCCATGGTGGGATCCTGAGACTCTGTCTCACAAAGGGAGGGAGGGGCTGGGGAAATGGCTCAGTGCAAAAGTAAAAGTGCTTGCATCCGATACCGAGTTTGAACTTGGAGTACCCACAATAACAGCCAGACACATAGCAAAAGCATCTATAACATCAGGGCTGTATTGGGCTGATAGAAAGTGGAGATAGGAGAATCCCTGGAAGGTTGCTGGTCAGCCGGCTTGGCGTACAGCAGACAAGGAGCAGAGAGTCTGCCTCAAACAAAGAGAGCGCCGAGGCCCAGCACCCACAGCTATCCTCCGGCCTTCGCACTTTCTTCACAGCATACCCATACCTGTACTTATATCCACACCACATTAATAGATCTTCTTAAAAAAAAAAAAAGATAAATGAAAGAACAAAATAACAACAAAAAACAATGAACAAGTGCGAAGCAGTGCAGTGCAGCCAGCTTGTTCAAAGTCGTGCTTCTGTTGATAGTAAAACAAAACAAAACAAAACATCAAAACCAAGCAACCAACCAGCCAAATAAAAACAAAAAACAAAAACAAAGCAAAACAAAACGAAGCAGAGAGGAAGGTCACGACCTTCAGAAGACACCAAGGAAAGAAATCAATAATCCTAAGAACTAGCAATGGAAGAGCCGCTGACAGTCGTGCCCCCCACTCTCTCTATGTGACTCTGCCTTCGTAAAAGAGAGAAGAAGGGAGGGAGGATTGTGTTTGTTGAAGTATGCCAGATGATAAATGACGATGCAAACAGAGAGGACACCATCATTTGATAAGCTCCCACGAGACAGGTACCTAAGCAGGAACATCCTCACTTACTAGCCAACTCCACAGGAGCAGAGCTTAGCAGGTGCAGGAGCCCCTACCAGGCCTCAGCACCTAGAGACACAGGAGTCCCTAATGGGGTTAAACAGCTAGGAAAGATTCTTGCTCCAAACTCAAAGCCTCGGCCTGAACGCATCTCTAGTACCAAACCCCAGTCTACAGGCAGCACAGGGGCAAAAAGGTGTGTTACAATGACATGTAAGTGCCAAGAGTAAAGCTGAGGCTTGGGGCAGCAACGGGACCAGTGATCCACCAACCACAAGAACAAATGAATATGCTCTGTGGTGTGCAGAATTACAGTGTGAAAAGGCTTAAAATGGACTGACCAAAGCCAATGAGATGGCTCAGCAGATAAAAGTGCTTGCTATATAAACCTAATGACCTGAGTTTCATCCCCAGAACCTGCAATGAAGTAGAAAAAAAAAGAAAACCTGCCAAAACCTCCACATGCATGAACAAGCATGCCCACTCTCACACACACATATCACACACAATAAAAAAGAAATCAATGGACTGATTGCAAAGGATGCATGAGTTCAAACAAACCTTAAAAATGAACTGTCAGATAATAGGGGAGTCAGGTGTGGTCATCGATGCCTCTAATCCCGGCCCTTGGGGATGAGGCAGGAGGATTGTGAACTTGAGGTCAGCTTGGAATACATGATGAGACCCTGCCTCCAGCATCCAAACAAACAAACAAACAAACAAAATAACAAACAAATAGCTAGAGAAATAAATCAGATAGTTCATATTGTTAGAATTTAACAAATTGCTGTTAACATTTAGAAGTAGGATGGCATTTTAATAATATTTTTAAAAATATCCCATAATATAGCTGTCTCCTGAGAGGCTCTGACAGTACCCGACTAATACAGAAGTAGAGGCTCACAGACATCCATTGGGCTGAGTACAGGGTCCCCAATGAAGGAGCTAGAGAAAGGACCCAAGGAGCTGAAGGGTTTGTAGCCCCTTAGGACAAACAACTAACTAGTACCCCCAGAGCTCCCAGGGACTAAACCACCAACCAAAGAGTACACATGGTGGGACTCATGACTCCAGCAGCATATGTATAGCAGAGGATGGCCAAGTTGGTCATCAATGGGAGGAGAGGCCCTTGGCTCTGTGAAGGTTCTATGCCCCAGTGTAGGGGAATGCCAGGGCCAGTAAGCAGGAGAGGGTGGGGTGGTAAGTAGGGGGAGGGGAGAGGGAACAGGGGTTTGTTCTTGTTGTTGTTTTTTGTTTTTGTTTTTGTTTTTTTTTTGGAGGGGAAACTGGGAAAGGAGAAATCATATGACATGTAAATAAAGAAAATATCTAATAAAAGAAAAAAAATCCCATAATTAAAATATTTATGGATGAAATCATATAATGCCTAGAATACTCAAAAAATAGTTGAGAATGTTTTTCCTGTCACCATATGATGGAAACCTGTCCCTGAGCTGACCATCCATGCCGAATCAAACAGCTTCTCTATTTTTTGTTCTCTCCCTTCCATAGGTGACTGGGTGTGCTGCTTAGTGGCAGCATGTTCAGAATGAAAGTACCCATGACATATTAAGAGACAACAGGAATTGTACTGTGGTGGTTTGGGTGCAAAATGCACCTCCATCAGCTAAGATATTTGAACTCTTGGTCCGCAGTGGTGGTGCTGTCTGGGGAAATCACGGAGCTTTGCTGGAGGAAGGGTCTCACTGTCTGTGAGCTCTACGAGTTTATGGTCTCATCCCATCTTGCTCTCCTCTCTCTGTTTTGTGTTTCCAGTTGAGGTTGTGATCTCTCAGCTTCGAGCTCTGGCCTCCTGCTGCTGTGTGTCACCCACCATTATGGACCCTCCCTCTGAAACCATAAGACAAAATAAACCCTTCCCTCCATAAATCACTTCTGGCCGGGTATTTTCTCCACAGCACCAGAAGGGTAACCAACACAGCAGCCACTCACTGTTCTGCTTCTGGATGAGCAAAAGGTTAGAGATTAGCCACATCTGTCACCGTGGCTACTGCTGTTGAGGATGCTCGTCCCCCTCGGGATGTGGCTAGCCACCTGTGCATAGTGTGATTTCAACAGATGGGGAGTCACCAATCACTTAGAAGAGATTTACTTGGCTTCTGAGGAAGGACTGGATCAAAGGATAAAAGACACGTAGCGGGGCTGGGGTGAGGAGTGAACTGATTCAATTGTGTCAAACTTCAGATAATCATTAGATAATAATGGGTCACACACATTAAGAAATGTGTACATAGCACTTTAGAAAGTACTGGTAGGTACTGTCATAAGAACCCCAGGATGTTGATTCCATTAGTGGTGCTTAGCCAATGGGGCGAAAATTAAGTCTTAAAGAGGCTTACTAACCCTGCCCCTAGAGTCCCTGTAGGTGTGGCTGCTGGGTCTCATTTGCATCAGTAGATGGCAGAGAGGAAAGAGGCTACATCTACCCTCAGTGCTCTGACCTGTGAGCATCGGAATGATTAGTAGATTCCCTGGAAAAAGCAAGCCTGAGATGACCACCAGTCTGGCACTACACAAGCCCCGATGGCTCTTAGGACTGAGAGCAAGTAAGAGACTAGAAGAATCATGCCTGGGACTGAGGGCTCCTGGCAGAAGTGAGCCCAAGACAGATGACCCCATTGGGGCCACTTGGAGGGTACTGTGAGGAGGTAGCACAAGATGACCACCAGTTCAGTGCCATGGGGCCTAGACAGGGAGCTAGCCTGAGATGACCACCAGTCAGGTGCCACACAGGCCTGGGGGTGGGGCACATATCATGCCTGAGATGACCCCCTACCTGGTACCTAAATGCATGAGCTTCTGAGACCACTTCAGACACCCAAAGACCCTGGGTACCCCTAAGAGGAGCAAGTCAGTGGTGGAGAAACGGAGCAGAAAGAGAACTAGAAGGATGTGGGCACAATGGAGAGAGCGGGACTGGAGACTGGAGGGTAGTGAGGAATAGCCAGAGGCGAGTGGCTGGTGATATCTTGTGGAACTATGGTGGGGTTCTGGCCTATGCTGCCACTGGGGGGCCACATCTGGGCCTGTGGCCTTAGAGCAGCTGGAGTCTGTTACCACTAAAGACCAGGCAGACAGCCCTGGTCTAGGGTTGCCTGGGGACATGTTAATGTCTGAGGACTGTGCAGAACTGGCCCCACCCCTCACCTGTCATCATGGGAGAGCTGGCCCCAGGGCCACGAGAGCGGGAGAGCTGATCCCACCCCTAGCTAGCTGCAGTACTCCAGAGAGCAGCCCTGCACATTGCAGGAGTTGCCTATGAGCCACCCCTGAGGATATGAGCAAGCATTTGGAGACCTAACACTACCACTCATCTCGAGGGAGAGATATCTTCCTCTCTCCTTGTCCCTCACCACCTATGGCAGGCAGGAGACCTGGCCTTAGGGTCGTGAGAGCAGGAGAGCTGTCCCTGCTTCTCACCAGCTACAGCACTTGGGAGAGCAGGTCCTGTACCTCACCTGGGCAGATTTGTAGAGCTGACCCTGGTGGTGGGTGTGTGGGCAAGCTGGCCCTGAGGATGTGAGTGTGAGAGAGCTGACCCCACTTTGTCCTTGTCACCTATAGTGGGCAGGAGAGCTGGCCCTGCCCCTCACCTGCTACAGTACTTGGGAGAGCAGGCCCTACGCTTGGCCTGAGCAGCAGGGTAGAGAAGGCTGTACACCTGGCCTGAGCAGGAGGGGAGAGCTGGTCCTGGGGGGGGGGGTTGTTAATGAGCTGTCCTCGAGGGCATGAAAGTGGGACAGCCAGTGTGCTGACCAGCTCAGATATCTCTCAGGCCCAGATCTAGGGCTTTGAGTTGGCCCACCCCAACATCTACCCCATTGATGAACTGATGGAATTCATGAAGGGGTGGTCTACACATCCAAAACTCCATGGATCTCCATGATACAGGATCTCCATGACACAGGGTCAGCAACAGGATATCCAAGAGGAGTCCCAGTGAGTAGCAGAAGCCTGAAGCCTCATACCAGACCAATGATTCATTGTATGAACATTTTCAAGCAAAGGATTGTGGACAAAAGGTAATACTGTGGGCCATACTGTGACACGCTACAGCTTCCACAATGAGACTTTTCCCCCTCTGTTGTGGGGGAGGATGCAAGGGTGGACAGCAAGTATGGGGAGGGGAGGAGATGAGTAGGATTAGGTTGCATGATGTGAAATTCACAAAGAAACAATCAAAAGTGTTTTTTTAACAAGGAGAGAGGCTTACTAATTTCTAAGGCGTTATCTTGCTATTATGCAGCAGAGCTGAGAATCATACTACATAATAGAAGTCTACTACTCACCACTTCTCAGAGAGCAGGAAGGACAGTGGGCAAGATGGAGCTGGGGACTGACAGACAGACCAGTAGACTCCCAGAGTGTACCATTTAAGGTGGCTCTCACTCTCAGTGCTCAGCCTGCACTTGGGTGACTGTAGGGGTAAGTGCTTCCTTAAACTTTGCATCCTGGCACCTCTCCTGAGGACGGTTACCTACCTGCCTTACTCCTGACTCTGCTTAGAGTTTTCAGAAGCCTCTGCACAGAGGCTGAGAAGTCTGAATGAGGGCTAGACTGGAAAGAAACACAGGACTGGGGGTTCCATGTCAGCAGCACGGTTGCTTCACCTTCTCGTCCTCCAGGGGGCTCTGTTCATCTAGCCAAAGAATGCCCACAGCAGGCAAGCTCACATCACACTAGCCTTCTAAGGAATGACTCTAAGCTAGCTGTGGGGAACAAAGTCCCACCCTCAGAGGAGGAGTTAGAATAGGGACGCCTAGGGCTGGAGAGATGGCTCAGAGGTTAAGAGCACTGACTGCTCTTCCGAAGGTCCTGAGTTCGGATCCCCGCAACCACATGGTAGCTCACAACCACCCATAAAGAGATCTGACGCCATCTTCTGATGCGTCTGAAGACAGCTACAGTGAATTATGCTGGAGTGAGAGGGGCTGGAGTTCAATTCCCAGCAGCCACACACGTGATGGCTCACAGCCATCTGTACAGCTACTGTGTACTCATACAAATAAAAAATAAAATAAAATAAATCTTTAAAAAAAAAAAAAGAATAGGGACGCCTATTAGCCCCGTTCGGGTGGGGTGGGGACAGAAACTGTACGCTGCAAGATCATTCGTAGAGTTAATTCATTCGTAGAGTTAATTTTCAGGAAGTTGGGCTTGAGCAGAACCCAACCCCCAACCTGTGGTTACTATTGGTGAAGGTTCTGGTCTTTCTTTGAACCTGGTTAGGTGCCTGTTACACAGTGGGATTTTGACAATCAAGGAGTCACCAATTATCTAGAAGAGACTTGACTTCTGAGGGCAGACTAGGAACCCAAGGATAAAAAATATGCATCAGGCTGTGGGCATGAGAAGCTTGGCAGCAGACTATGGGGCAGTGAACTGTGCCCAGAAACTTGGTAAGGTTGGGTTTAGAAACCTTGGCACCTCATACCTGAGGATGGTAGACATTTCACCTACTTCCAATCCAAATGGGGATCACCAGACCATGGCACCCCATGGACTGTGACAATCAGTCGTGAAGAGGCAGCACCCAGAAGCCCCTCCACATGTAGATGAGGCATCCCTAACATCTAAGACCAAGCCAATAGGAAGCATCTGCTGTCAGACCCCAAAGCACTCCAGTATATATAAGACCTTGTCCAGAAGAAAGAAAGATGTGAGAATTAATTACTTCATCAACGATTGTCTGAGAGCTTCTGTCATGTAAGAGGTGTAACAACTTTTGAGGAGGAGAATTCTCTCCTGAAGCTTTTGCCTGCTGAAAGCTGTGTGAGCATACAGAGGTCAATTATAGACTTCTGCTCCCAGCCGCCCAGGCCCTGCTGGCTAGCCGAGCCTCCATCCCACTCCTTTAGGAGAGTGCGACTCTTTCGCCATCCTGGCTGAGCTAGAGCCCCATAGATCTCTGCGGAATAGCGGATAGCATCTGGCACAGACAGACAGTCGAGTACAAGCTCAGCATGCATAGGATGCTGGGTTTAATTCCCAGCATAAGAAAACAAGACAAAGTAAAACAAGCAAGAACAGGCAACAGTTTGCACCTACTACTTTCTATAGTGAAGAAATGTGACTGTGAAGGAGTCCTAACACAGAGCCAGAGGACAAGAGGGCAGATGTGTCCTTTGCTTAAAGAACCACAGTCCAGGAACAAGCAGTGGGGCTGGCTGTTCAGCGCTGACAAACACTCTACCCTTCTATATCTAATGAAGTCTGGGGTATAAATCATGTATCCCCAGCTATTACACCCTATGTATCCATGACCCCAAACTATTATCACACACACACACACACACACACACACACACACACACACACACACACACTATTGTCAATATTATTGATATATATAGTACTGATATTTATATTATTCACATACACACACACATATTTATAAATTCCTTGACTTTTCTAAGCCCCTGCTATGGCTAATGCTGGTGTTCACCCCGAGCTTAGGCTGAGGTGACTCTTTCTACCTATCAATATGGCTACAGGCCAAGGCATTTATCCAGACAAAACCACAAATGCATGTGTGCTACAACCTGAAGAAATTAAAGTGAGTTACTGCCACAACTCGGTGTTCCTTCACTGAATTAAGCAACGGTGAAAAGCCAATGATCTGAGGAGTGGCTAAGACCAGAAAACACTAAGAACCGGCTCCTTACGTAGAATAGACAGTGATTCCTTCCCGCTCCTCGATCTTCACGCTCTCATCACTGGGGGCCGGTGGGCTGCCTTGAAATTGGTTTGGAATCCGGAACCAGACTTTCAGTTTCTTCTGTAGGGAGCCATCTTCATTGGGAAACACGGCGAAGGAGACTGGGACCGTCATACCCATGCCGATTCCTGAAGCATCAGAATGTAGAGGTGAGCAGGCATTAGACAGAGGGCCATGAATCTCAGTTCTCTTCCATGGTGATTTAAAAAAAAAGAGCAACAAACATTTCAGGCAGTACATACATATAATTAGATATGTGCAATGTCCCTTCCTTCAATAGGCTGGAGGTTGTGGTGTGGTGGCGCCATTTATCCATTTTGTATGTTGGTATGTGTGCCTTCAGGAGCTCATGTATACCCTGCTCATGTAGGTATCTGTGGAGGGCAGCAGATGCCCTGGAACTGGTGTGACGGATGGCTGTGAGCCACCAGGTGGGTGCTGGGAACTGAGCGCTGGTCCCCTGCAAGAGCAGCCTGTGCTCTTAGGGGCTGAGCCATCTCTCCAGGTTTTCTGTTTGCTGGGAACTGAGTTTAGGTCTTCTGCAAGAGCAGTAATCGATCCTAACCATTGAGCCATCTCTCCAGCCCCCATGCTTGAAGAAAACAAAACCAAAAACTATTTGATGACACATAGCAAGAATGTAGATACATAAGGACCTGCATTTTTCAGAGAGAAAAAAAAAAAACACTATGGAAGAGTATGGATGATATGACATTCCCTGCAGGATAGTTTCTAACTGGTCAAACCCAGACTATGTCTGGGTGAATTAGGGGCACACGGTGCCATACACTGCAGCTATGAGTAATTGTGCTTAAGAAGATGCTTAGCCACTGAGGGTAATTACAAAATAACAAGCTACAGACAAGAAATATGCTGTAGTAGGAATGCCCAGTCTATATGAAAAGGCCTTGAAAGCGCCCAGTAGTGGTGGCACATGCCGTTAATGCCCACACTCAGGAGGAAGAGGAAGGATTGTGAGCTCCAGCAGCCTGAGCTACATCACAAGATCCTGACTCAAAATCCACAAGCTGGCACTGTAGCTCAGTGGAAGAGCATTTGCTTAGCACACCCAAGACCCTGGGTTTGACCCCAGCACTGCGATGCTCTAAAGAGACACAGCAATGAGTCAACCAGAAAGGAGGAGGAAACTAGACACAGTACTTTCTTTATACATATTTTTACCCAAAGAAATGCTTTAACAGTTAAGAAAACAAAACAAGCCGAGCAGTGGTGGCACACGCCTTTAATCCTAGCACTTGGGAGGCAGTGGCAGGCAGATTTCTGAGTTTGAGGCTAGCCTGGTCTACAGAGTGAGTTCCAGGACAGCCAGGGCTATGTAAAATATCATAATTGGGCTGGAGAGATGGCTCAGGGGTTAAGAGGACTGACTGCTCTTCCGAAAGGCCCTGAGTTCAATTCCCAGCAACCACATGGTGGCTCACAACCATTTGTAATGGGATCTCTTCTGGTGTATCTGAAGACAGCTACAGTGTACTTGTATAAATCATAATAAATAAATAATATTTTAAAAAATTATAATTTACACTCCCATGGTGTACCTTATATGACACTTCAATCCAACCATTTTTAAAATGGGGCTGGGAGAGAGGGGCAGCCAGCATGAGCAGCCATGTCCTAAAGCCAGGAATGGTTTAAGAGCTCACAGATCTTCAACCACCAAAACTGAGTCTGAGGCTCACAGCTCACTGGGCCCCTGCAACCCACAGTCTGAGGGCTGACAGATTTCTAGCCTGAGCGTTAGCAGTCTCTAGTTAGATGACAACCATGCCTTGCACTGAACTCAGCTTACTGTGGGTTAGCCCATTCACCCAACACAAGGACACAGTGAACACTGCAGTGTTAAAACCAAACAAACCAAACAAACCAGACAAACCAGGGTGAGCATCTGGCTCTGGACTTGCAAAGAACGAAGAACTGAGTGACAGAGAGCCTGCATCTCTCAACTTGAGCGGGAGGCTGGGCTGACATCAGAGTGGCCTGATAGCAAAACTTCCCGCCATGAACTCCCTGCACATGACATTGGAATAGGCAGGTACAGGGTCCACAGCCACTCCCTGATGCTTCCACGGATGACATGAACTCACACATGTCCCCCTGGGATGCTCACCTTTGTCATTCGTGCCGCCCACATACTTCATGATCTTGGGCATTGCTTCCCGGAGAGCTTCATCCACAGGCTTGTCTGTCACTTCCACAGTAGCAAACTTCCCCCCTTCACAGGCTCTTTCCTCATAGGAGACGTCTTCCTAGAGATGCAGAAGACACGGGAGTGAGAACAAAGGAGCTCAAAGCATCAGGAAGCCCCGCCCCCAGAGTGGGTGACCATGTAGACAGACTGTAAAGGAAGAACTATAAGAAACTGACTCTGAGATTTTTATAAAAGAAGACTATCAAAAGCTACTTAAAAAATCTTATAGGAAGGGATAGCGCATGCCTGCAACTGTAGCACTTGGGAGGCAGAGACGGAACAGGAGTTCAAGGTTACCCTCATAAGTTGAAGGCCAGCCTGGGCTACATGACATGCTGGCTCAAAGCAAAACCACCACCAACCAAGTAACCCAACAAATCTTGTAATTGATATTCTGAAGGAGACAGAGAAACTGTTGTACCCCCAGAATACTGGGCACACTACAAATATGGAATATCAAGAGATCAAAAAACTTTTGGAGATGAAATAAAAAGAAAGAAAGAAGTATCGGGTGCTGGAGAGTTGGCTCAGAGATGAAGAGTGTGCAATGATCTTGCTAAGGACCCAAGCCTGGTTCCCAGCACCCACGTTGGGCAGCTCCCAACTCTCTGTTCAGGGCATCCAATGCCTCTGAATCCTAGGGTACCCCAATTCTTGTCCGCAAACACATAATTTAAAAATTAATCTTTTAACGATATGCTAATGTATGAAGAAAATCCCTAGAAAGGTTAGAAGATAACTTTGCAGAGCATAGCAAAAAGGCAAGAAAAGAATAAACCAAGAGAAAATGATAAGGGAGCTAGCAAAAACATAAGCGAAGGCACAGTGGCATCTGTCCATAAACCGTGCACTTGGGAGGTGGAGGCAGAAGAATCAGGAGTTCTAAGCCAGCCTGGGCTACATGAGATCCTGTCTCAAAAAGCAAAATACTAATTAAAAAAAAAAAAAAACAACATCCACCCCCCACTGAATGCTCCTCTGTACCAAATACACCCAGAGAAGCTACAAAGACGAAGGGGAAGAGGGGGTGCAGGGCAGGTGGTGGCAGTGGCAGACAAATGACAAATGACAGCATATGCTGGCAAGGATAAGGGTGCCGGGAAAGAGGAACCATTTACGCTGTTGATAGAATGCTAAGCGGCTCAGCTACTATGGAAAAACTAAAGCCAGAATGGCCACAGGACCCAGCTGCACCATTCCTGGGAATGTACCCAACAGAACCCAGGTCTGCATGCCACAGGGCTCCACACACCCATTCACAACAACCAAGACACGGAGCCAGGCTAGACAGAGCAGTGGGTAGAGACCATGTGAGTCAGACAACAAACAGTCTTGTTTAGCTGTAAATAAGAGTGAAATAACAACGCTTGCAGGAAAGTAATTGGGACGGGAGAGCAGCAAGCTGAGTGAGATAATGCAGACGCAGGGACAGATACCACGTTTCCTCACATGCAGTGTCTACATTTAAATGTAACAGACTATATGCACAGGTGACGGGCCTGTGGACTATGAGGGGGAGGAAGAAGTCTAAAGGGGGGGTGCAGGAGTGTGAGAACAGGCATCTTGTTTTCTTTCATGTAGAATCCAGATTTAAATGCACACACACGTGCACACAGGCACACACATGCACATACACACATGCATACATGCAGACACACACATGAATGCACACACGCGCACACACACACACACAGAGGCAAGGAGGCTCGAGCACACACACACACACACACACACACACACACGCACACGCGCTCACACACACACACACACAGGACAAGAAAGCTGAAGGGAAATATGTGGAAAGCACGGAGGAGAAGAACAGGAGTCAAATGAGAACAAAGTGTAATGATATGTATTTAGAGAGAGATGATGAAACTCCACTAATGAAACTTGTTATCATGTATAAATTTATCACTGCTTAAAACACGAATTAAGGGGGCCAGCGATGGGGTGGCTCAGCAGGTAAAGGCACTTGTCACCGAGCCTGATGACCGAGGTTTGGTTCCCAGGTGCTATGTGGTGGAAGGTGAGGTCCGACTTCTACAAGTTGTTCCCTGACTGTCATTTGTGTGCAATGGTGTACTCACTGAACACACATGTACACACACACACACACACACACACACACACACACAAGTAAGTAAGTAGGTAAGTAAGTAAGTAAATAAATAAATAATAGACCAAAAAGTGCACAGGAGATCCAACAATTGGGAGATGCCAGAAAAGTAAAGATAAACATAGTAAGGAGAAAATAAACAAAAAAATGCATTAACAGCAGCAGTCTCCTGGAAATGGAAAATCCCAGCAAGAACCTCATTCTAGAAGCGTGGCTTGGCTTTGTTAGAGAGCTGTGAAACAGCTCTGGAGTAGAGTGCTGATTCACTGTGGGGGAAGCCCTCGGTGACATTCCCAGCACCGCCAGGGGAAAATGTGCTTCTGTCCAACAGCCTCTAGACTCAACGCAGCTCCCTCCCTCCCTCTATTTATTCTAGTCTCTAGACTCAACACCGCTCCCTCCCTCTGTTTATTCTAGTGTCAAGATGGAGCTCGGTGCCCTTCGTGAGTGTGTGTGTGTGTGTGTGTGTGTGTGTGTGTGTGTACCGTGTGGTGTGTGTGTACCGTGTGGTGTGTGTGTGTACTGTGTGGTGTGTGTATGTGTGTACTGTGTGGTGTGTGTGTATGTATGTGTTTGTATGTGGAGGGATGCTGTGTGGTATGTCATGGTGTGTGTGTGTGTGTGTGTGTGTGTAGGTATGCTATGTGATATATCATGGTGTGTGTTTTATGTATGTGTGTGTATAGGAGTGCTATGTAATATGTTGTGGTGTGTGTGTTTATGTGTATATGTATGTGTTTATGGGTGTATGTCTGTGTTGTGTCATGGTATGTGTGTGTGTGTGTGTGTTCAGAAGCTCTACTACTGAGCTAGTCCTTACCCACTCTTTCTCTCTTTTCTCTATTTGTGTATTTATATTGTTTGGGGCTGGGGATGGGACCCAGTAGAAGTTACCAAAATTTTGTGGGGTCCCATTAGAGTTGCTATGTTACTGAAGAAATTGGGGTCCCTTCTTGGGGTTCTTTGACTCATTAATGAAAGAACTTAAAAACAGGCTCAAAAGGAAGCCTATTAGAGCTAAACAAACAAACCAACCCAGGCCAGGAGAGCTGCCTGGAGGAGAGAGAGGAGAGAACGAGCCATTGCACTGATAGTGACATGGAGGAGAGAGAGGGGAGAACGAGCCATTGCACTGATAGTGACATAGAGAGAGGAAAGAACGAGCCATTGCACTGACACTGACATGGAGGAGAGAGAGGAGGGAACGAGCCATTGCACTGATAGTGACATGGAGGAGAGAGAGGAGGGAACGAGCCATTGGACTGATAGTGACATGGAGGAGAGAGAGGAGGGAACGAGCCATTGCACTGATAGTGACATAGAGAGAGGAGGGAACGAGCCATTGCACTGATAGTGACATAGAGAGAGGAGAGAACGAGCCATTGCACTGATAGTGACATGGAGGAGAGAGGAGGGAACGAGCCATTGGACTGATAGTGACATAGAGAGAGGAGGGAACGAGCCATTGCACTGACACTGACATGGAGGAGAGAGAGGAAGGAACAAGCCATTGCTCTGACACTGACATGGAGGAGAGAGAGGAAGGAACAAGCCATTGCACTGATAGTGACATGGAGGAGAGAGAGGAGGAAACGAGCCATTGCACTGATAGTGACATGGAGGAGAGAGAGGAGGGAATGAGCCATTGGACTGATAGTGACATGGCGGCCCCACGGAGGGGAGGGGAGCTTTTGAGAAAGTGAGGCCTGAGGTGTCGGGGGAAGAGAGACATGGTGTGGTTTTCTGAGTAAACCAGGAAAGTGAACAGGCTGACTACAGCTCTGTATGCTACTGAGGGCTGGAATTCTGGGAAGGAAAGGCATGGTATTATCTCATTAAATGGATAAGCATTCCTCAAACCTCTTTATGGCAACCTGCCTTCCTGAGGATGGTCCCTGGGGTGACTACCCTAAGTCAGGGACAACCTGCCTTCCTGAGGATGGTCCCTGGGGTGACTATCCTAAGTCAGGGACAACCTGCCTTCCTGAGGATGGTCCCTGGGGTGACTACCCTAACTCAGGGAGGAGATGATGGCATGCCTCCATCCAGGGGCAGGTCCCACTCCCTCCCTTTAACCCTCCTACAGGGAGCTGCACTCCCAGCCTCTCAGTTTGTATTTCCTGATAGTGCAGTCTCTCTTCCCACACTAAGCCTTTCTCCACTAAGGTCTTCCCACACTAAGCCTTTCTTCACTAAGGTCCATCCTTTGTACCCAGCCTCCTTCCTACCGCCATTAGCCCTTCCCTGGTGTTCAGACTCAGGACTAACATGCAGCTTTCCTTTGGTACCTTGTCCCCTCACCTTGCCATGTGATGTTTTTCCAGATATAATTTTATATTCCTGGACATTCAGCAAGGCAGTGATTCTCAAACCTCTTTTCTGTCTATTTCTCAACTTTTTTTTTTTTTAAAGTTACAATCCACAAAAAGAAAACCATTTCTTTTTCTTTGCTTGAGACAAGGCAGACAAGTTTCTCTGTGTAGCCCTGGATGTCCTGGAACTCACTCTGTAGACCGGGCTGGCCTCGAACTCACAGAGCGCTGCCTGCTTCTGCCTCCTAAATGCTTGGATTAAGGCAACTACCACCACCGTGCTGGTTTTGTTAGTTAGTTGGTTAGTTAGCTAGCTTTTAAGATTTTAATTTTTTTATGTGTATGAGTGTGTTTATGTCTGTGCGTTATGTATGTGCTTCGTGCCCAGCAGGCTAGAAGAGGGCATTGGATCCCCTGATGCTCAAGTTACTGACAGTTGTGAGCCACCATGTGGATGCTGGGAATTGAACCTGGGTCCTGTGGAAAAACAGGCAGTGATCTTAACTGCTGAGCCATCTCTCCAACTCTGGGAAAATATTTCTATATCAGGCTTTCTATGTATGTGGCGGAACCAAAATTCCGCAGAACTCACCCTTGACCCTGAGTGAGGGGTACAATGTAACTGGTTTACTTCGTCTTTCCCCCTCCTCTGGTTGAGAGAATTTTATCTCAATGCACCGAAAGTAAATCTCTTTTGATCTCAGTGTCTGGAGATGGGACACTGTTGGAGTTGAAAAATAAAGACTTTGTGGACAAGAACAAAACCACACAGTTCTCTATGGCCAAGCCCACCAGGTGTCTCTTTGATGAGGGCTATTTCTCCTTAAGTCATTATGAAAACGAGGCGCAGGACTGAGAAACTGGCTGGTTTAGGGTTATCAGAGTTTCCTGGAACATTCTACACAGAAGATTCTCAACTGAGGAAAAGACTTTGACTCCCAGGGCTCAAAGAGGGGAAAAGTGAACTTAGGGAGGACAGTGGAGTTGCGAGTGGTCTCTGTAATTTGAACAAGTATGTTTAATACTCTAATTTCATATTTGGAATGCAAAAAAAAAAAAACTTACTGTTTTGTAGTACATATGGAAGGTGAGTAGTAAGAAAGAAGGCAGGGAAATTTCATCTTTTGGGAGGAGCAGGGCGGGAAGTGGTTTCATTGTGTAACCTTGGCTGGTCTGGAACTCATTGTGCTGTGACCAGACTGAGCTGATTTCGAACCCTCTGTTTCCTGGTGCTGAGATCAAAGGCACAAACCACCTCACCCAGAACTAGGAGAATTGAATGCAAACTCTAGGGGTCAATTTCATGTGTAAGCTCCCATTCAGGGGTTGAGGCATAGCTTGCTGGTCACATTCACAAAGCTCTGGGTTCAATCCCCCGCACTGCCTTCCATAGCAGTGGGTGTCCCACCGCAGAATACCCTACAACACCTCTTTCTTTGTGACCCCACTCACCCTGACATTGTGCTCCTTGTAGAGTTCTAACTTCTCGAAACTTGACTGTGGATCACAGAGGTTCAGAGTTGCAAATGGTCTTCAAGTTCATCTAACTACATTTCCCCAAAAGGAAATGAAGAATCAGGCAGACTGGCTTACCCAGGAAGACCCAGTTGCTAAGAGGCGAAACGGGAAATAGAATTCTGATCTCGACCTCTGCTCTAATGCTTGTTGCAGGCCCCCAGGGTTGTGGGGATGCATCCAGCATCTTGTTTCTCTTTAGCCATCGTGACTGTTATTTGGAACAGACGTTTATATGTTGGTGACAAACTCTAAACGCAGCCTCAAAATTCATTTCTTTTAGTTGACTTCTGTAACGAATGGGGATGCTAATGGCAAGAACTTACTGGAAAGGAGACAGCTGATTCTTTGGACTTTCAACAGACACTGAAGATCTGCTTTGTACTGAACATGTGTTGCATGCTATTGTGCAAAAGGACCTGGGTTCAGTTCTCTCCCTCTCTCTCTCTGTTTCTCTCTCTCTCTCTCTCTCTCTCTTTCTCTCTCTCTCTCAGATGTGTGTGTGTAAGAGGACAATTCATCAGGATATCATTTATCAGGATCCAACTACCTTTTAAAGATTTATTTATTTTTATGTATATGAGCACTCTTATGAATAATATATATTATGTATATGTACATTGTGCAACATATATATATATATACGTATATATGTATACGTATATATATATATGTATATATATAAAGAAAATGGCTTTATTTCATCATGTGTGTGTGTACACACGCATGTGCGGGCATGTGAGTGTGCGTGTGCACATACACCAGATGCATTCCTGGTTCCCAGAGGTCAGAAGAGGGTATTAGATCCCCTTAAACTGGAGTTATGGATGCTTGTGGATCATCATATGGATGCTAGGAACTGAACCAGGTCCTCAAGAACAGCCACTGCTTTCAACCATTGAGTCATCTCTTCAGACCCCTTGGTTGTTTGTGTTTTGAGACAGGGTCTCTCTTGTTGGTTTAGAAGTCAATAAGTATGCATAGGCAGGCCTGCCAGTGAATCCTAGGGATCCTCCTGCTTTTTTCTCCCTAGTGCTGGGATCATGAGTGTGTGCTACCAAGCCTGGCTTTGTTTGTTTGTTTGACATGAGTTCAGGGATGCAAGGCAAACAACAGGATGATGACTGTGCCATCTTTCCAGCTCAGGCCGTCGTTTCTGATATCAGGACAGACTGGATCTAGCAAAGGGGAAGCCAGAGGACAGTATGTTGTCCTCAGAAGGGGCGCGGTGCACCAGGGCGGTGTGGAGAGACACAGCACAGGGCTGCCTTAGGGGAGTCAGGGGCTTTCAGATCATCCACCTGGATGTTCAGGGTTTGCTCATTTGAATAGACATTGTTGCAAACCTCTGGCAGATGCTGCAGACTCAAGACTAGATATTAATAAAGTGGGAATAGGGCTGGAGAGATGGCTCAGCGGGTAAGAGCACTGACTGCTCTTACAAAGGTCCTGAGTTCGGATCCCAGCAACCACATGGTGGCTCACAACCACCCATAATGAGATCTGATGCCCTCTTCTGGTGCGTCTGGAGACAGCAACAGTGAATTGCGCTGGAGTGAGTGGGTCCTGAATTCAATTCCCAGCAACCACACACATGATATCTCATGGCCATCTGTACAACCATTAAAAAAAAAAAGTGGGAATAATAACCAGGTGGTGAGTTGAAATCACCAATGATTTGTTTTGTTTTAATTTTCTTCTTTTTTGTTTTTTCTTTTAGTTGTTTTTGTTTGGTTGGTTGGTTGGTTTTTTTGTTGTTTTTTATTTTTGTTTTTATTATTTTTTTTTTTTTTGAGACAGGGTATCTCTCAATAGCCCAGGATGCCCTGGATGGAACCCACTGTGTAGCTCTGGTTGCCTTTAACTGTTGTAATTCTGCCTTAGTATCTAAAATGCTGTGAATAAAGGCAATGCACTATTTCTCCTGGCTACAAAGTTATTCTAAAATGTACCCAAAATGCTGAGGGTTATAGGAGGGGATCAACAGAGACACCAAGAACAGTATGGGAGGGGTAGAGACAGACATAGCTCAGCTCAGCTCAGTGCTTGGTTACTCTTCCAGAGGGCCCAGGTTTGGTTTCCAGCACCCACACGGTCATTTACAATGGCCTGCAACTCCAGTCTGCAAGCACGGCACACTCGTGATGCGCAGACACGCATTCAGGCATAACAATTCCATACGCACAAAAGTAAAAATAAATAGAATCTCAAATTTTTTTTTTGTTAAAGAACAGTAGTACAATGACGAAGGAGAATGGGAGCAGATCACTGTGGTTGGAGCAGACTGTCAAGAGGGGTATGGCAAGAGAGAAGGGCAGACAAAGACACCAACAGAAGCCTCAGCTGCTGTCGGAGTTGGCTTTCGTAGCCTTGAGCCCAGTGGTGGTGATCTGAGCCTTGCTGGCTCTCACCACTCTAAAGTAATTCAACTGATTCAGTGATTGGTCACAGGCTTGTGTGGGTATGTCTGAGGTTCCAGGGAAGGGACCTACTGTAGGTCAACATCAACCTTGAGGCTGAACTCTTATTATCCCACCCTGCTCCTGGGTAACTTCTCCTCTCATCAAGCTCCTAAGGTTAGATACTTCTATATGAGTAAAATATAAATAAATAAAAGGGGTCCTTGCCTGGCTTTTTCCATGACCCTGTTGGATGAGCAAATGGCCCATGGGGCAGCTGGCCTGAAGAGTCTGACAGAAGCTGACACTGAGAAACAGGGGTAAATACAGGGGTCACTGGCGGGGGAGAGTGAGGCCCAGGATGGGTTGAGGTGGTCAAGAAAGCCCATGTGGAGCTTCTGTATAGATCTCATTGTCCAGCAGTCCATTCTCCAATCACCTTCATTGCTGAATTCTCATGGTACTAATTTATTTTCCTTTATGTGCATGGATGCATATCCCTGAGTGTATGTGTGTGCACTTATGCGAAGGAAACCTTGGAGGTCAGACGGTATCAGAGCCTCCAGACCTGGAGTGTAGGAGGTTGTGAGCCACCATGTGAGTCTTGGAAATCAACCTTGGGCCTTCTCCAAAAGCAGTAAGAGCTCCTAACTGCTGAGCTGTCTCTCAACCCATCACTGACTCCTTAACTGACCTAGATGATCCACGTGCCACCTAGGGTTCACTCTGAGTCTCCCAGCTGAAACAGAGCACTCCCATGTCACACTGCTATTTCTTTCCTTCTCCTCCTCTCCTGAGACAGGATGTCACTCTGTATGCCAGCAGGCTGACCTCAAACTCATGGTGATCCTCCTGCCTCAGCCTCATGGGAGCTGGGATTACAGGTGTGAGCCACGTCAGGTCCCTGTTTCCTTTAATGCCCAGAATGTTCCCATTCGCTCCTGCTGCTTCCTCTGCCTGGCAGATATTTCTGCTGCCCCAGTCTGCCATCAGATGAGTTCTACTCATGGAACAGGTCCTCTGATCTGGAATTCACTCCCTCAGAGAGGGGTCTATCTAAAACAAATTTTCTCGGGTAGCTTGCTAGGAGAAATTTGTACGTTAACAAAACACTTCTTGTAACTATAATGACATAATGATATGCGTAAGCCCTACCCCCAGCCATAAGCCCAGGTCAGTGTCACCGCTGTATCTCTCTGTGTCTAGTACCACGACTTGGACTTGCACATTATTGGTGTTCTATAAACACCTTCTTTTTGGAAAGGAGGCTCACAGAGTGAACCAGATTTAATTTATTGACAAGAACCACAATAGTGACTGCTTAATTCAGGCACAAGACCCTGGTTAATGGCGGCTCTCTGGGGAAAGCCAGCTCAGGTCTCTCGTGGGCACTACTTGTCCACAACACCAGTGCTCACACCTGTCATCTGCATCACTGGACCCCTGTGAAGAGTTAAGGGTAGAAGATGAACATTAACTGGGTATGGTGGGACATGCCTATAATCCCAGCACTGGGTGGCTCAGCCTGGAGCTCCATGACACCTTGTCTCACAAAACCAAAACTCCAAAGAAAAAGAAACAAATGGATGAATGAATGAATATGGAGCTAAGTCAGGCATGGTTGTGCACACCATTCCTGGTACCTAGTGGGTGGAGGTAGGACGATCATGGATTCAATCTGGGCTACAGGAGACCCTGTTTTATAAAGAAGAAAAAAGTAAAAGCAGGGAAGAGAGAGAGAAAGAAGGAAGGAAAGAAAAATGGATGCTGTCTAGAAAGCCATCAATTCTGCACAGAGCTCTATATGGATGTATTATCTAAGCGGGACCAGCCACCCGGGTGAACACTGCTGATTCTCAACATCAATCACCCCAGAGCATTCTCTTGTTCCATGGAACACAACAGCAGTCGTCCTCTCCCCCACCTCCCAGGGGCCAAGGCTCTCAACCAGTTCCTGCGTGACTATCTGGACCTGTGGTTTCAAATATGAATATTTCACAATCGGTGCAAACTGGGTGAGGGTCAAACTCCAAAGGCCTTACTAGAATGTCTCTTGCTCTGTGCTGTTCAAGTCCTCTTAAGGTCATTTTTTTAGTCCACATAATGATTTTCAGAAGCCTGTTTTCTGATAAGAAGAAACTGTTAAGAGAACTTTCTATGTATTGCTGTTCCTTGAAACACTTAACATGAATTCAGTCATCATATGATGCCCCCAACAAGCCCGTGAGGTCAGTGCTTCAGCTGTCGTCTTTAGAGCTATTGGCAAGAGGTGAGGTCAGTGCTTCAGCCATCATCTTTAGAGCTATCGCTGAGTAAGAGGTTAGGTTCCACACCCAGGTCACAGTGGGCAGGTGGTGGGGCCAGGACTCAAACCCAGGCTGTTGGTCTGGACATATTTGCATAGGGTGGACCAATCAACACCAGTCATTTCTATCAGCCCTGTCCCAAGCATTCTCAAGACCCACCCAACTTAGCACAGAGGGCTCCCTATCCCTCCCTCCCTGAGCAATGAAGAGCCTGATAAGGTTTGACTGGAATCAGTCTTGAGCACATGGATATCATGAAGCCTGCCCAACATGGGGCCCCGAAGTGTGCCTCTACCTGCCAGGGGTGGAGATGGCAGAGTCCGAAGCAGACCCTTTCCAGGATAAAGCAGATCATTTTTAGAGAGAGGGGGGGCTCCTTAAAATTGCAACAGCCCAACTCTATGTAAAAAACAAAGCTTACTCTTGTCTTTGAATATTTAATAAGCCGTCAGAGGCGGTGTTTGTTTTCCTTTACAGTTGAAGAATCAGGGGCTAGGGTAGCTGAGATGGTAAGTAACTTACTTACAATCCTCCTGCCTCTACTTCTGGGTGCTGGGAGTGCAGCCACACCTGGCTTAGTAAATACTTTTGAAGTTTACAGTTTTGAGGTAACTCCACTATAAGTTTTTCAGCAGACACCTAGCACTTTGGTGTGAGCTGCCTGATGTGGAAGCTGGGAATTGACCTTACGTCCTCTACAAGAGCAGTGCACACTCTTAACCAGTAAGCCAGCTCTCTAGCCCCATATCATGTATCTCGGATTTGCTCATTGGCTACAGGAGTCTAAACTCCACAAGGACAGATCTTTGAGGTAGATTCACCTACTCTGTTGCTATAGAACAGTACCATAGAACAGCTATGGAGCTCACATGTAGTCCACTCTGGCCTCAGACTTGTGGCAATCCTCCTGCCTCTGCCTCTTGGGTTCTGGGATTGCAGACGTGAGCCACTGTGTCCAGTTTGGTTTTGTCTGTTTTTAATCCTCATTTTCCAGCCACGTGGCCCACACATAGTTGACACATGAAAAAATGTTCTTTGTTAGTTGATCTTTAATTGGGGGATTTCTCACAGAGAACTTGGGTATCTGGAGTTCCTTAAAGATTTGGCAACACTAGTCCCGGGGAAGTTGAACTTTCGACATGCTTCAGTTGCCACAAGGCTGTATAGTCTAACCAGCCAGTTTTGCGACTTTTCATTATCTGTCTTTGAACGTGTGTCCCGTGTGACCAGGGCTTCAATTGCTTGTTCTCCACACAACTGAGGAACCTCTGAGAGCAGGAAGGATGGCTTGACAAACCTCTGGAGGGCTGAGTCTAGACTAAAGTTGAGTTGTGGGTTTTTGTGAGAGGATTAATGTAGTAGGTTCCAGGACTTGGCCTTTAGCCAGAATCATTATAAATGAGAGACTGCCCTGAGATAAAATATATGTCAGGCTGAGGAAGCACATCAGTTGCAAAACACTTGGTCCGCACAAGGCTCTAGGTTTAATTCCCAATATCAATCAATTAATAATAAAATACCAGTTTAGGAAAAACAATACATGCCTTCAAGATTATACCTGAGTACCCAAACTCCTAATTTTCATGAAAGCAGACTGGATATCCCAGTGCCGATGCAAATTTGGTAGAACAAGGGGATTATGTCTCCTTACTCATTCCACGAATCCAGCACTAGCAATTGTATAAATCAAAAACAACTGTGCAGCTCTGAGCCTTTGCACACGCACGTGACTGGGAACTCCCACACAAGCGGAGCTGAGCAGCCCAAGACAGGTTGAAGGGCCCCTCATGGCTCCCTAGTAGATCTGCCTGCACACCCTTTCTACTCCTTCTGCACTTGGGTTTCGTTGTTGTCTTGTTTCTTGCCTGCTAGAATTTTTTGTCAGTCGTGTAGGAAACCATAAACCTCTCACAAAATTGTTCAGAATGTAGCCAGGCGTGGTGGGTCATGCCTGTAATCCCAACTCTGGGAAGGCTGAGGTAGGAGGAATATTGTGACAGAGTTCGAGGTTAATCTAGGTTACACAGCCAGTGCCGGGGCTAGCCTAGGACGTAGTGGGTCTCTGTGCTAAGAGGGGAAAAAAGTTTATACAGTTTGGAACGCTTTAATGGACGGATGCACTCAACAGGCGGTGTCCCACTTGCCAAGATGGATCCTTTCCCGAGTCAGTGGTCTGGCAGAGCCGACCGCTCTCTCCCCTCCTTCCGAGAGCAAGCCGGCAGTACAGGGCGGCCCCAGTCGGAATGCAGCTTCGGTCACAGTCCCACCCACAGCCCCGCGGCACCAGCTCCAGCCCCGGACAGGGTGGGGACGGCCGCGCAGTCCTCCTTCAGGTCCTCTACAGCCCTGCCGGCCTACCTTGCCCCCGGTGCTTAGAACCTGCCAAGGCCACGTCTCCACGCTCCCGAACAGCGAGTTCCTGATCATGCCCAACATGGTGACGCAGTGGGGTCTGGACGATCGAGCGTACACTCAGTGGCAGCAAGGCCCACAGGGCGAGGGGCAGTGAGCGCGTGAGTAGACAGGCGACTGGGGCGGAGCTGCGGCGGTCTCCGCCCACTGGGCGACACCAGGCGTGGCCTGGGCAGGTCCTCAAGACTCCACCCACATGAGCCCAGTCTCCAAGGTTCAAGCCTCATCTCACTTCATGTATACTTTCCTTAGTCACTCTTCCTACCTCACTGCCTCGCTCAGACGATTTAAAAAAATGTGTTATTTTGTGACAGGATCCTGCTATGCAGTCTAGGCTGGCCTGATGATCCCTCTGCCTCAGCTTCTGGAGGGCTGGGCTTACAAGTGATCACTGTCACTCCTGGCTTCATCTTCTAAGGGGATGCAAAAACCACTCTTAACCAGTTTCTTATATTTCTTATTGTTTTCTTTTTTTAACTTTGTCCTTTTAGTTTGGAGGGCAGGGTCTCAGCATAGTCCAGGCTGGCCTGAAATTCACTGTGTAAACAGGGTGGCTGGGAATTCCTGCTGTCTTCCTGTCTCTGCTTCCTCCGAGCTGAGGATACAGGTGGGCATCACCATAACAAGCTCTACAATGCATTTAAAAAATGGTTTTACTTTAAATTGTGTGTGTGTGCACACACTCTAGTGCATTGTATTCTCCCGGGAGCTAATATCAAAGGATTTCCCAAAGGCGGGTGCTAGGAACCGAACTCAGATCCTCTGTAAAGGCTGGGCCATCCCTCCAGTCCCAACAATGTATTTATTAATCACAAGTTTCACACAACTTGCCCAAACAACAGCTCACTCAGTCCCCTTATAACCTAACCGATTTTGTCACGATTTGTTTTCTTGAGTGCTTGTTTCTTGCCAAGTACTTTATAAATATTATCTGTAGTCTAGTATCACTAATATACACACATCACATAGCCTAGTGTCACAGATCTTAGGGTACTACTAGGTACCAGCAATCTGCACATATCACACAGTCCTGGTATCACAGATGAACATGTACACGGACTCATACTGAATAGAAGCGAAGTGCATATGTAAATGACATGCAAATGATAGACATAAAATGTCACAGTGAAGCCTATTGTTTTATAGGCCATCTGTCCTGGTCAACTTGATCAAGAAGAGGAACCTCTGTCAAGAGCATGTCTGCATCAAATTGCCTGTCAGTAAGTCTATGGGGCAATTTCTTGATTAATGATTGAGGTGGGAGGGCCCATCCCACTGTGGATGGTGTCGCCCCTTGGCAGGCGGTCTCTAGTTGTTAAACAAGAAGACATGAGGAGCAAGCCACTAAACAGCACTTCTATAGGGTTCTGCTTCAGCTCCCGCCTCCGGGTTCCTGCCTTAAGTGATGGAATGTGACTGTGTGTCCATTGTGTCCAAGTGTGGGGCATTGTAAGAAAACAATAAATCTTTTCCTCCTGCAACTACTTTCGGTCTTGGTGTTTTATCACAGTAATGGAAACCGTAACTAAGATAGTAATAATAATAACATATTATTAATATATAATTTTATAGATTATATAGTAATATTTTACACAATATACATATTATATGTATTATATAATTAATAATAACATTATTTATTTAGTTTTATTGCATTATAATGAGAAAAGTTACATGATTTCATCTGAATTTGTTAACATTTAAAAACATCTTTTAAATAAATAGAATTAAATCACATTCTTGTTTCCCTTTTGTACCTCAGCTCCTCCCAGAGACCCGCCCTTCAATACCTACAATACCTTTTTTGTCATAGTCTTTAAAATTTATAAAATATTATAACAATAAAAATGAGTATTATAAAAATTGTTTGATATAAAATAATAAATTTAACAGTCTTATGTAAATGCTTGTCTACAGCAATACTGAAAATACATACGTTTTTCCCAATATAAATTTTAAATAACTCCAAACATATTAACTGTATATTTCAAAATAATACATCAATACTAATATTTTCTTAAATGAACATAAATATATAAAATGTTTTTGTTTGTTTGTTTTGTATTTAGTGGAGCTTAAAAACTTGTCTCTTGCCGGGCGGTGGTGGCACACGCCTTTAATCCCATCACTTGGGAGGCAGAGGCAGGTGGATTTCTGAGTTCGA
>NW_022196903.1:129053196-129055832 GCF_008632895.1 Mastomys coucha
AAGCATTCAGTCTTACTCTTTGTTGTTCTCTTACAAACCCCCTCCCAATTTAATTGTCTACATTTTTTTGGGTATATAAATACTATTAAAATATGTAAACTGTTATGAAAACCATAATATAGTATAAAACATTAAATAAACAATACTACTAATAGAGAGGCTGAGATAGGAGAAGCAAGATCTCAAGACCATTATGTTGTACACAGCAAGACACTGTTATGAACAAACAAGCTGAAAGTGTATATGGATTGTATAATATTGGACCTATTTCTCCAATTACCAAATTAGAGAGACCATTGGATGACAGTCAATAAATTTCTAATTCCTCATATTTTTGGATTTCAATTGATTAGGATATGTTGGTAATATTAATTTTCACATTAAGATATTAAGAAAAAGTATTTGTCACTTCCTGTTGTTTTTGTTGTAAGAGGTGGAATTAGGTTTGTGTGGGTTTGTTGAAAGATTACTTTCTTGCTTCTTCTAGGGTGTAGTTTTGCTCCTTATGTTGGTGTTTTCCATCTATTATCCTTTGTAGGGCTGGATATGTGGAAAGATATTGTGTAAACTTTGTTTTGTCATGGAATATCTTGTTTTCTCCATCTATGGTAATTGAGAGTTTTGCTGGGTATAGTATCCTTGGCTGGCATTTGTGTTCTTGTAGGGTCTGTATGACATTTGCCCAGGATCTTCTAGCTTTCATAGTCTCTGGTGAGAAGTCTGGTGTAATTCTGATAGGCCTGCCTTTATAGGTTACTTGACCCTTTTCCCTTACTGCATTTAAATTTCTGTTCTTTAGTGCATTTGGTGTTTTGATTACTATGTAACGGGGGGGCGGATTTTTTTTCTGGTCCAGTCTATTTGGAGTTCTGTAGACTTCTTGTATGTTCATGGGCATCTCTTTCTTTAGGTTGGGGAAGTTTTCTTCTATAATTTTGTTGAAGATATTTACTGGCACTTTAAATTGGGAGTCTTTACTTTCTCTATTATCCTTAGGTTTGGTCTTCTCCTTGTGTCCTGGATTCCCTGGATGTTTTGGGTTAGGAGCTTTTTGCTTTTTGAGTTTTCTGTGATTGTTGTGTCCATGTTTTCTATGGTGTCTTCTGCCCCTGAGATTCTCTCTTCTATCTCTTCTATTCTGTTGGTCATGCTTGCATCTATGACTCCTGATCTCTTTCCTAGGTTTTCTACCTCCAGGGCTGTCTCCCTTTGTGATTTCTTTATTGTTTCTATTTCTATTTTTAGATTCTGGATGGTTTTGTTCATTTCCTTCACCTGTTTGATTGTATTTTCCTGTAGTTCTTTAAGAGATTTTTGTGTTTCCTCTTGAAGGGCTTCTAGCTGTTTACCTGTGTTCTCCTGTATTTCTTTGAGGGTGCTATTTATGTCTTTCTTAAAGTCCTGTATCATCATCATGAGAAGTGATTTTTAGATCTGAATCTTGCTTTTTCTGTGTGATGGTGTGTCCAGAACTTGCAATGGTGGGAGTACTGGGTTCTGATGATGCCAAGTAACCTTGGTTTGTGTTGCTTATATTCTTACACTTGCCTCACATCATCTAGTTATCTCTAGTGCTACCTGCCCTTGCTAAATCTGACTGGAGACTGTCCTTCCTGTGATCCTGGTTGTGTCAGAACTCCTCAGAGTCAAGCTGTCTCTGTGATTCTGTGATTCTGTGATCTGTAACCCTGGGCTTGTTAGAGCACCTAGGAGTACAGCTTCCTCTGGGTGTTTGGGAATGACTGCAGAGTTTGTATCCAAAGTCTACTCAGGGCACTGGCTGGCCCAGACAGACTGGAAGCAACTCGAGCCACTGCCTGGTCCCACTGGCCCCAGTTATTCCAGGTATTGGGACAGATGTTGTGTCCACCTCTGATGCTGGGCGTGTTAGAGTGCCTGGGGGGTGGAGCTTCCTCTGGGTGTTGGGGGACTCAACATTATTATTATAATAACAATATAACACCAAAAGCAGAGGGAGAAACAGAGGAAGCCTGAATCAAAATAAACAGGTTTTCCAAACTCCTGAAAGCTAATGGTTTGTAACATCCTCCTGACCCCTCAGGAATGGACCTTCTTTTATCCCTTCATATCTGGCTTCTCTGAAAGGCCACTTCAAACTCTGTGTCTCTGTGACCAGTGGAACAGGCGCCTCTTTCTTCTAATGTCCTGCCCATATGACATTTGTTCGTGTACCTTGAACCTGATGGCTGAAATGACTTAAGCTGGGTGCTGCTTGAGCTGTGATCTGAATCGCCCATTGTGTGTAGCAGCTGAGGCAGTCGAACATGTGTCTCCTTGACAAAGTGGTCTGAGCTAGACAGAAGTCTCAGCAATGGTCATAACGATGCCCTCAAGTTTGGTGGAAAGAAATACTTACATTATTAATTGCATATAAAAGGGGGGCTTCCCCATAGCTTCATTACAGATTCCTACACTGGTGTAAAATATGCAGCTTTTTAATTATCTCATACTTTCTTTCTTGACTCTAAAATGCTGCTTACCTTAAGAGACACTGTTTTTATGTATCATCAAGAAAGTACCAAAATGTTACATAAGAAAAATGATGCCTCTCCTATCTCAGCCTCTCTATTAGTAGTATTGTTTATTTCATGTTTTTACACTATGCTATGGTTTTC
>NW_022196903.1:129056429-129082805 GCF_008632895.1 Mastomys coucha
TTAAGTATACAGCTAATATGTTTGGAGTTATTTAAAATTTATATTGAGAGAAATGTATTTTCACTATTCCTTTAGATGAGCATCTACATAAGACTGTTACATTGATTGTTGTTTTATATCAAACAACTTTTATAATACTTAATTTTATTGTTATAATATTTTATAAATTTTAAGGAATATGACAAAAAAGATATTGTAGGTATTGAAGGGGGGTCTTTGGGAGGAGTGGTGGTACAAAAGGCAAACAAGAATGTGATTCAATTCTATTTAATTAAAATGTTTTTAAATGTTAACAAATTCAGATAAATTGAAATCATGTAACTCTTCTCATCATAATGCAATAAAAGTTTTTTAAAAAACATAAAAAAAAGAAAAATGATGCCATTCGATTGACTATTAGATGCACCAACATACATTAAATCATAATTTAATTCATAGGAGATTGTCATGTTGCTTTGTTTCTTTTGCTTGTTTGTTTATTTAACTAGAAGCTCACTGTGTGGCCCAGGCTAGCCTCAAACTTATCATTCTTCTGCTTCAGCCTTCTGAGTGTTGGCATTACAGGGATATGCCACCATGACTGGTTTGTTAGGTTGATTTTAAGAATTTTTTTTCAAAGCTCAGGGTGGTAGTTTATGCCTGAAATCATAGCACTCAAAAGCAGTAAATTTACTGAATATTCGAGCCACCTTGAGGCATATAGTTAGTTTCAGATCAGCCTAAACACGAAATGCAGCTCTGTCTCAAGAATGAACTATTTAACTACCTACCTAACTAACTAACTATCTAACTAACTAACTATCTAACTATCTACCTAACTAACTATCTAACTATCTAACTGGCCTAGATATGGCTCAGCAGTGTTCTTGCTGAGAGCTGGGTTCCCAGAACCCACATGGAAAGTCACACTTACCCATAACTCTAGTCTTAGGAGATCCATCTCCATCTTCCTTTTCTCTGCCGGGGCACCAGACTCATAGATATACTCATAGATATACAGGGAGACATTCACACACACACACACACTCACATATACACACACACACACACACACACACACACACACACACTCACACACACACACACACACACTCATACACACTCACACACACACACAAGTAAATTCAAAAGGATAAACAAGTAAATAAAACTGAAAATAGTTTTTCCTCCTCACAGTTATGTCTTCTTCCTCTCCTCCTCCTCCTCCTCCTCCTCCTCCTCCACCTTTTTCTTTTATACAAACTAAACTGTTAAGGATAATGGGATGGACGATTGGGAGCTGGAAAGATGGCTCAGTGGTTAAGAGCTAATCTGGATTGACAGTTTCATGGGATTAAAATTAACCATGGAAATAAACCTCTGGGTAGATCTCTAAGAGAGTTTATAGATTGGATAAACGGAGTCAGGAAGAGTCACTCTAAACGTAAGTGGCACCATTCCTCTGGTGGGGGAGGGGAGAAGAAAGGTCTCCTAGCCAAAGCCTTCCTCTCTCTGCTTGCTGACAGTGGACACAATATGACGAACTGCTTCAGGCCCCTGACTCCGTGTACCCTTGATCTGAGCCCAAACAAACTCTTCCCTTTTTAACATGCTTTTTGTGCTTAGGCACTTTGTGTCTGTATCTAGAAAAGTAAGTAGCATAGTAGGATTGAAATGAAGGTGCTGCTGGGGGGGGGGGGCGGGGGGCGGGTAGCCTTGCTGCCCTTACAACTAAGCTAAGCTTTTAGAGGGCAAAGCATGACAAAGAAAGAGTACGGTTAATCAGAGAGATTGTTACAATGTATCCTGGGCGATGTGAGTTCAGGAAACCTGGGCGATGTGAGTTCAGGAAACCAGGAGCTGGAGGTGTGGGAGAGAGTTTAGCTTGGTTAGAGTTTAGAAAATGGTTGTGAGGCTGGAGAGATGGCTCAGAGGTTAAGAGCACTGACTGCTCTTCCAAAAGTCCCAAGTTCAAATCCCAGCAACCACATGCTGGCTCGCAACCACCCTTAATAAGATCTGACTCCCTCTTCTGGAGTGTCTGAAGACAGGTACAGTGTACTTACATATAATAAATAAATAAACCTTTAGAAAATGGTTGTACTCAATGAAGGCTCCTGCAGCCAAATTTCTCTCTGACCTTTTCCTGTCCTCTCGGTTTTCTTATTTCTTCCTCTGCTGCAAACCTTAGAAAGCACAAAGCCTTCCCCCAGTTTAATCATAGAAACTGGAACTCCATCTCCCCAAGGTTAGCCACAGGCCCAGAAAATATCAGGTATTCCTAAAGAGTTTATCTTCATGGCTTCTAAATACTCATGTGCCCAGCCTTCCCGGGAGAAGCTTATTGCTGTGGGCTGCCATTGATGCAGAAACCTGTAACTGGCCTATGTGCTGAAAGTGAAAGCGGAGGGCGCAGCTCTCTGTGGGACAGCTGTATCTCTCCCCCTCCCCAAGGCTCAGGGAACACTGAAGAAAAGGAGGAAGAGTGAATCCTAAGCAGTAAGATGTCCTCCGGCTGTGACGTGGCTGTTTCTGTACTCAGCAACTCACTGCGCTGGGGTTATCTGCCCAAGACCAGCCTAATACTGGGTCCCTCAGCCTGACATGGCTTTAATCCCAGCACTCAGGAAGCAGAGTCGGTTGGATCTCCACGAATTTGCTGCCAGGGTGGTCTATGTAGAGAGTGCCAGGACAACCAAGCTATACAAAGAACGGCCAGGGCTACACAGAGAAAAATCCTGTCGTGGCGCCTCCCCCCAAATAATTACTACAACCAAGGACCAAGAAGGGTTTGAACAGGCAGGCCCCTCTGGGGTTCCCCAATTCGTCTGTTTCATCAGCTCCCACTCTTTTGCTCAGCCACGTATATACAGGGCTGATCCTGCTTTGTGTAGTTTGAGCATAAAGTTGGATAGTGTCTCTTAGGTTTTTGGGTCCTCCACCTGAAAGCTCCTGTGTCATGTAAAACTACGACAAAATGATTTTGTGATGCCTTTTCTCTTGTAAAGCTGCTCTTTGCTTATGGGGATGTCAGCTGCGATCCTTATGATGGGCAGGAGAGGGACCATCTGGGGCCTGTGAAGCAGCAGAACCCGTTCGGAACAGGAGGCTTCAAGGAAGGCACATCTGGAGATGGAGAGACGAAAGGGCTGGAGTAGCAGGTCTGTGTCAAGCAGGACAGATCAGAATTCTAATGAAGTGAGACCTTCATGTTCAGATCCGACTAAAAAGTCACATGGGGAAACTGGGCTTGCTCTCATCCTAGCATTCAGGAGGCAAAAGCAGGAGGATTGTTATAAGTTCTAGGTCAGTCAAAGCTACTTATTGAGGACCCTTGCCCCTGCCCCCAAACCAGCCCAGGAATGGTGCCTACATGCCTTCAATCCCAGAATCCAGGAGGCAGAAGTAAGCAGATCGATGTGAATCTGAGGCTAGACTGGCATACATTATGAGTTCTGAGCCAGAACTCATGTTAATGAGTCTAGTCATAGTTAGTGAGAGTCTGTCTCAAAAACCGAACCAAACCAAACCAAACCAAACCAAACCAAAGCAAGCAAAGCAAAGCAAACCAAAACAAAATAAAGCCCCTTACCCCAAACCAAATGAAACCCAATGCTAAACCAAACTAGGTCCTGTGGTCAGAGGACAGTAGAGATGAGTTCAGCCTTACGTGGAGATAAGATGAGCAAAAACGGTTAAGTTATGGGATTATGTTGATTGAGCTTGATTAAAAAAATTATTTTTTTATTACAGTGTGTGAGGTAGGATGTGTAAATGTATGTTACAGGGCACATGTGGAGGTCAAGGACAGCTTTGTGGAGTCAGTTCTCTCCTTCCAACGCTATGTGGGTACCAGGGACGGAATTCAGGTTGCCTGGCTTGTGCTGTAAGCATCTCTCCTGTTGTAACCTGTGCCAGCTCTATGTGATCTTTTAGCCTTTATTCTTCCATTGAGAAATACCTCCTCTCGAACTATGCCCCTGCCCTCTCCCCCCCCCCCCCCCCCAAAAAAAAAGAAAAAGGAAAAGAATTGTTACAACCAAGGACTAAGAAGGGCCTGGACAGACAGGCCCCATGGGGTTTCATCAGCTCCGACTCTTTTGTGCAGTCACATTCAATATATCAATCATATCATAGCATACTTCCTTTCAGGGTGTGCCATTTTATACTCTTTTCTCTGAATAGGATTGACTTAGAGAACCCTGTCCCATTGAGAGAGCTTCCTACAGGTGGGTTTAAAGAAAAACCCACTCACATATGTGAGGAAGTAAGGGTATGATATAAGCAAATATTGGGATTCAATGGGCATCTCCAGGGGACTTCCAGCTTCTTGTGTCTGGGAACAAGAAACTGGGTAGAGCCACATGGGTAATAGCAGAGGCAGGGACGGCTTATTGCAGAGGAGCAGGAAGCAGGTTGGGCAAGCCCTTGTTTAGGAGTTTAAACAGCAAGCACTAGGACTTGACCTCTGTGTTATAGTGCATGAGTTTTTGAGGGTTTTCCTGTGCATGCTGTTACATGGTGTTCCGCATGTAACTTCGTTTATTGCAGGTCTCATTACCTTAAATCTTCTCCGGCTTCTGCCCTACTCTCCTGTCCCAGGAAAGCCGATGAAATCAGTGTAGATGCATTCTGACTGGGGACTTAGCTTCATAACTCCACGGGGTGGTTTGAATATGTTCGGCCCAGAGAGTAGCACTATTTGGAGGTGTGGCCTTGTCGGAGGAAGTGTGTCACTGTGCGGGTGGGCTTAGAGAGCTTTCTGCTAGCTGATCAAGGAGACCAGTCTTCCCCTGTTTGCCTTAGGAACAAGATGTGGAACTCTCAGCTCCTCCTGCACCATGCCTGCCTGGATGCTGCCATGCTCCAGCCTTGATGATAATGGACTGAACCTCTGAACCTGTAAGCCAGCCCCAACTAAATGTTGTCCTTATAAGAGTTGCCTTAGTCATGGTGTCTCTTCACAGCAGTAAAATCTTTAGACAGTCCACCATCTCACTTTCCCTGAATTTCAAAGATGTTATGAAGCAGAAGTCATGAAGCGGAAGTCACGAAATTGATAGACAAAAATTAGTTTGCAGTTTGACAAAAATGAAGAGAGGGGACAGACACTGGCCCCTCCATTATACCCATGTAGATACACACACACACACTCAGTAAAACATAATTTAAAAAATGTAAAACCCATGCTATGCCAATGACCCAAATCCTTCTCTCTATATGACAGAAAAACCTCAACCCTTAGTATACTAGCACCATTGAGGTGATAAAATTTCTTTGCTCCAGTCTATCTCCTTCTGGAGCTTGTCTTCTCTCTGTCTCTGTCTCTGTCTCTGTCTCTGTCTCTTTCTCTCTAAATTAAACAATGAAGCAATGATTTGAACTCTCCACTGGAATGCTAGAACAAGGTCTTTTTCCTTTCTAATGAAGTCTCTCTCTTTGCTCACTGCTATTCACATGCCTGTCAAATTGGTTTTTTTTTTCTGAGATACAAAAACGTGGGACCATCTGGAGGTACCAGATCCCAGCTTTTCTTTGACATCAGCATCATTTGAGCAGATTTTTTTTTTTTAAATATTTTTTTAAAGATTTATTTATTTATTATATGTAAGTACACTGTAGCTGTCTTCAGACGCACCAGAAGAGGGCGTCAGATCTCATTATGGGTGGTTGTGAGCCACCATGTGGTTGCTGGGATTTGAACTCATGACCTTCCGAAGAACAGTCAGTGCTCTTCCCCACTGAGCCATCTCACCAGCCCCCATTTGAGCAGATTTAATGCAGATTCCTTGGCTACAAATCAGAATCTCTGGGTGGAGGCCACAGGACAACTGAAGTTTGGTATTAAATAATTAGTTAGTTAATTAATTAAATGCTTTTTGTGACAGATTTGCTAAAGTCTAGGCTGGCCTCAAACTTGCGAACTTGTGAGGTATTGGAGAATGACTTTGAGCTTCCATTTACCACCCATTTTTTTCATGCTTTGTTTTGTTTTCTGGATGACAATGCACACTTCAAAATAAGCTAGATTTGGTGGCGCACACCTTTAATCCTTGCATTCGAGGGGCAAAGGCAGGTGGATTTCTGTGAATTTGGGGCCAGCCTGATGTACACAGTTAGTGCCAAGACTACATGCATGGTAGAACCTGCCAAGAAAGGAACAAAGAAAGGAAGAGCGAGAAAGAGAGGGGGAGAGAGAGAGGAAGAAACGATCAAAATATACTGAAGGATATGTGCTGTGTGCTGTGTGTTGTGTGATCTATTATGTGTGGTCTGTGTGCTGTGTGTGGTGTGTGCTGTGTGGTGTGTGCTGTGTGTCATTTCCTCAGGAAACACAAAGAAGCATCCATTCACCCCCGATAGGGGATAGACTGAACAAAAGAAGGGTTCCAAGTCTCGCATGGAGAAACAATGAATCTATTGAGGTTCTTTGTAGGAGCATGGGTGACTGCAATGCAGCTGTGTGCCTGAGAAGCTGACTTGCAGCACGGGAGATGACGCATGGGAGCAGTCAGTGCTCTTAACCACTGAGCCATCTCTCTAGCTGCATCACCAAGGAACTGCAGGGCGCCTCCCACCTCCCCTACAGTCACATGCTATGTGCATCCAGTCATGACTCCCTGCAGCTGAGGTGCAGGAATCTCAGATGAGGGTCTGATGACCCTACAGGGCAGGCAAGCATAGGGGATCTTAGCAAGCTGGGGCTCCGCTGGGTGTGGGCTAGGCTCACACTCCTCGACAATGCTCTTGGAAACCTCGGAGCCTGCATCTGGTGCATACACATCTCATTCTGAGTAACAGAGTACGTTTATCTTCCCCTGAACAGCCAGAAAACTTAGATTCCATTCAGTCCTGCTCCACTTACCCACCAAAGCCAGGTAGGAGAGTAGGAAAGCCCATCCAGCCTGAACCGGTTTTCTGTGAATGCACAGACAGATCAAAGTTTTTCCTCAAAGTGAACCTTTAGGGAAAATACTCTATATATCACATGCTTATGCTTGTGTGTGTATATGATGAAGCTTAGTGTTAAGGGAAGGGACAGACACAGAAGGGGAACATTTGGGGGAAGGTATCAAGACAGAGTTTCTCTGTGTAGCCCTGGCTGTCCTGGAACTTACTTGTAGGGCAAGCTGGCCTTGACTTCAGAGATTTGTTTGCCTCGGCCTCCGAGTGCTGCAGTTAAAGGGGGAGTGTTGTGACTACCAGGCTAGAGGAAGTAATTCTAAAACCTAATTTACCAATTCAAATAGCAAATCAGCTAGAGATATGGACCAGTGGTTAAGAGCCTAGCCTGCTCTTGCAGAGGACTCAGGTTTGGTTCCCAGTATCCACATTGAGCATCTCCTAACTGCCTGTAAGTCAAGCTCCGGGGGATCCAATGACCCTAGCCTCCTCTGCATGAACTAAAAATAAATCTTTGCGACTAGAGAGATGACTCAGTGGCTAAGAGTACTCAGGGCTCTTGTAGAGGAGCCAGCTTGGTTCCCCAGCATCTACATCAGGTAGTTTACAATTGTCTGTAATCCTAGTTCTAGGGGCTCTGATGTCCTCTGGCCTCCATGGATTCCAGTACTCACTGGGCACACATAAACTTACATAGGTACCCAGTCATACACATAAATGAAAAATAAATCTCAAAAAATAAAATAACAAACCATCCAAACTATGCCTCTAGTAACTAAACTTTTTTCTTGGAACCCCATAAAAGGAAGCTTTAAACCACCAGAGTCCCCAAATATCTTGACAGCGTGTCTGACCTGCTTTGTCACTGTGTTTTAAATAATGTCTTCTTGTTACTTTTACAACTTTGTGTGATTCTTTATTTCAGTTCTTTGAGCAAGAACCCAAAAACCCCTGGAAACATCCATCTCAGGCCCTGACCATCAATGATATCTCTTCCCTCTTATGAAGAAATTCCAACTCAAATAACCTTAACTGCCAACTTGACAGAACATATGGTTATTTGAGAAGGGAGTCTCAATTGTGAGATTCAGATCACATTTGCCTGTGAGGTACTATCTAGATTGTTAGTTGTTGGAGAGTACAGCCTGCTGCGGGCAGCACCATTCCCTAGGCAGGTGGCAGTTACTATCTAGATTGTTAATTGTTAGAGAGTACAGTCCGCTGAGGGCAGCACCATTCCCTAGGCAGATGGCAGTTACTATCTAGATTGTTAATTGTTGGGGAGTACAGTCCACTGCGGGCAGCACCATTCCCTAGGCGGGTGGCAGTGGGCTGCATGAGAAAGGTAACCAAGTTTTAGCCTAGATGAAAGCCAGTGAGTTACATTCCTCCCTGGTTTCTCTTGATGGATTGTGACTTGGATAAGTAAGTCAAGTATACCCCTTACTCCCCTTAGGTGCTTTTGGACAGTGTTTAATAGAAGCAACAATAGAAAACTAGATCAGGGCCCTATCTGGAATGAATAGACACACTACACTCCATGAAGAAGGCTCATGGCTTAAGGCCACCATATCTGAAGAAGTTCAAACCACACAGAGAGACTACATGAAAACGCTTTTTTGATAACCCCAGGTGAGGTTGGAAAGATTGTTCAGTAATAGAGCATTTGCCTAGTAGTGCAAGATGGTGGGCCAAATACCCAAGACTCCCTTCTCTGGGAAAAGGTAAGGCAGTGCAGTCCAGAATGTGAGACAAGCAGGTAAAGAATTGCTTAGGCCAGCAGGTGCTCCCTAAAGTCCAGCCCAGGCCAGCAGGGGGCTCCCCAAAGCCCAGCCCAGGCCAGCAGGGGGCTCCCCAAAGCCCAGCTCAGGTCAGCAGGGGGCTCCCCAAAGCCCAGCCCAGGCCAGCAGGGGTCCCCAAAGCCCAGCTCAGGCCAGCAGGGAGCTCCCCAAAGGCTTGCTCAGGCCAGCAGGGAGCTCCCTAAAGTCCAGCCCAGGCCAGCAGGGGGCTCCCGGGCTCCCCAAAGCCCATATTTCACATGGTAACTTGTACCTTACCTCTTTCTTGGAAGGTACTTGGATAATAATGAAATAAAACCATTTTTATTTTTAAAAATTTAAAGAGAAGCAGAATTGCTTGGCTTGATGGCTCAGACTTGTAATCCTAGCACTTGGGAGGTTAAGGCAGGGTGACAGGAGTTTAAGGCCATATATATGCAGCTACATAGCAGGATCAAGACCAGCCTGGGATACATAAAACTTCGTCTAGAAAAAAGAGAGAAAGAAAGAAAGAAGGAAGGAAAGGAAGGAAGAAAGGAACAAACAAAGAAAGAAAGGAAAACAATAAGAATAAAACTGCAAACTTTCCTATTTTAGCCAGATGTGGTGGTGCATGCCTACAATCCCTGTGCTTAGGAGGTGAGAGGCAGGGACCCTGTCTGTCTCAGAATTAAAAAAAATAAAAAAATAAGCCTCAACCATTAAATATTTGCAGTGACACTGAGAAGCAGAGAAATTTTATCCTCAGCGAAGCGAAATAGCACACACCTTTAATTCCAGCACTAGGGAGACAGAGGCAAGGGGATCTCTGTGAGTTTGAAGCCAGCCTGGTCTATATAATGCATTCTAGGACAGCTGGGGCTGCATAGTGAAACTCTGTTTCAATGAATGAATGAATGAATGAATGAATGAATGAATAGGAACAATTAAAACTATCAGAAGAAGTGGCATCTTCACCTTGCTTAGGCTGAATTCGTGATTCATAAGATCCCTGGAATAAGAAAAGGGGCTGCTGCTTTATGAGACTCATTTGAGGAATGAGTCACACAGCAACGACAATCAGAATGTTTGGTAAATCTGCACAATGGAGTTCGAAAGCTATACTCTAGGATAATTTCTGCTGTGTTCAAGAAAATTAGCACACTAGCTAAATAGACATTTTCTCAGGATTCCCTTCCATGTGTGGATCTAAATCAGGAGTTTATTTCTGAGAGCAAATGTGCTAGAACAACTATGTATTTCAAACAGGAGTTTGTGTTTGGTAAGACAAACCACTACTTGAGGAGCAGCCGAGGGCACTGCTGCCTAGTTTCATCTTTATGTTCACAGTAGTATCACAAAAGCCAGACACTGTTTGTTTTTATTTGTTTTTTTTTTTTAAACCCTGCTTTTTTCAAAGATAAACAGGCAAATGAAACAAGACTATGGAGAGACCATGATCATCGCCGTCTGCCCTTTCCCTTCTTGAAGGGACTTTAAGTGACTTTAATGCTTTCCATGTGTGGTGAAGTAGCTCCTACACACCCCACATTCACAAAGAATATGTTCCAAGACTCCCAGTGAACCCCTGAAGCCCCAGAGATCATCAAATCTTATCTAAGCTCCGTGTGACACATGCACATCTGTGATAGAGTTCAGTTTGTAAACTAGGTATAAGAAGAGCTGAGCAACAATAAAGGAGTCAGAGAGATTGCTCAGTGGACATGGTGTTTGCCATGTAAGCCTGGTGACTGGAGTTTCATCCCTGGAACCCACATAAAGGTGAAAGGGGAGAACCAACTACATAAAACTATCCTCTGATCTCCACAATGTACTGTGGCACCATGAACACCTTCATACACACCACCCTCCTACATCACCCCACATCAAACAAACAAACACAATGAGATTAGCCATACAAATGTAGATTTGATTTCAGCTAATGACTTTTTTTTTTTTTTTTTTTTTTTTTTTTTTTTGCTTTTCTTTTCTTAAGTGGAGAATTTTATTTTATTTTTTATTTAGGGAGGCATTGTGTGACATTCAGCTTAATGCTGGCCTGCCTGAATTGCCACTATCTCATGCTCTGAGGCCATTACTTAGTAAAATAAAGGTTATCTGGGCACATGCATCCCAATTGCACAGCAGTTGATTCGGTGAGACAGTTACTAAGTGACTGCTGGGTGGGTAGCGCTCACAACAGGGATCCACTGGGCATAGGGTACAGGGATCATCTGTATGTGTGACTGCTGGGCGGGTATCCCACAGCAGGGATCCACTGGGCGTAGGGTACAGGGATCATCTGTATGTTGACTGCTGGGTGGGTAGCGCTCCCAGCAGGGATCCACTGGGCGTAGGGTACAGGGATCATCTGTATCATGAGGCAGGGCAGAGCAGGATGGTATGTGATTCCATCACACTACATCCAATGCTGTATAATTTGAAACTTATGAATTGTTAATTTCTTGAATTTTTCACTTAAGGAGGGCAGTGATTGACCACAGGTAGCTGGACACCGCGGGGAGTGAAGCAGTGGACAGCAGAGAGTCTCTCCTCTTTCTGAGAGGAGGGGGCAGGCTCTTTCAAGGCTTCTAGACCTTCCTACCACAGTGTCTCTCACCAAAATGGTGGAACAGAAGGAACAGATCTGAAGGTTTTCCCAGTTTTCTACTTCAACACTCAATCATGGGCTTGACCAACACTGGTGGGCTAATGGACCACATAAGGTTGCTGTGAGACGGCTGTAGGCCAGGAGTCTGTGTAGCTCCTGGCTTTTATGACTTGTAGGTACCAATGGCTTTTCAGGGAGCCTGGCATCACAGTTCAAGCCCACAATGGGTGTCCTATATGTCACAAGAGGGCTGGGTACTCCTCTTTTCTTGGTGCACAGATGGGTCCTGCTGAGGAAGGAATAGGCATGCTCTTTACTGCTGAGCCAGCGCCCCAGGACTACAATGGACTCTTCCCATGCATAAATACATCATGTGATAATGCATGAACACAATCATTTCCTCAGATGTTTACCGTCTATTGGTTGTGAGGACATGGTAGATCCTTTCTTCTAGTCTGTTAGGAAAGTGTAATAAGCCTGATGTGGTGGCTCATCTCTAAAATCCTAGTACTTGCCAGGCAGGGGCAGGAGTATTGCCATGAACTTGGGGTAGCCTGGATAGTGAGTTCCAGGTCTGCCTAGGGTTGGGCTTCTCTCAAGACCAGTCTCTAAAATCCAAAACATATCGCTCCGGCTTCCTAACTATAACTGTGGTCTTGTATACCAAAATCAACCTTGGAGTTTACTTGTAACTTTGTATCCATTGACTCCTCTCAGTCCCTATGACTAGTAACCACTTTTCTGTCCTCCATGACAACTGTTTTAGAGTCCACATCCTACCAGGTCATGCACATTTTGCCTTTTTGTGTCTGGTTTATTGCACATACATAATGTCTTCCCAGATCATTTGTGTTGTCAGAAATGATACAATTGTATCTTTTTTTGATGTCTGGATAGTATTGACTGGCAATTACACTTAGTCATTTTACACAAGCTTCGGAGACGATCAATGAGGGTTTTTTAAAAACTACAATATTAGCATATTGTGTGACAGTGGCTCTGTCTGTTGCAGTTGTTCCCATGGGGAATGTCCCATCTTTGTGTCACAAGACTCCCTTCAAACTGCTTCTTAGGGTTTTCTGGATCTCAGGTCCTAGCGTCTTCCTTGTTTTCTAGCCACACTAGGCATGCAGATTTCCTGCTCACCAAGGAAACCACTCAGGTCATCTGGGCTCCAGAGGCAAATGTGATCAGAGATAAAAGTCATCCCTAGAGGTCCTCATCGCTCCTTAGCTGGGATCACTCTAGGCGTCCTTGCAGAGACATAGTATTAGGTTAATAAAAACAAGAAGGCATGTCACGGGTCACAACTTATAATTCTTTCTCGTTTTCTTTTTGAGAGTTTTACACAACCCAGGCTAACACTTAACTGCTGATCTTCCTGCCTCTACCTCCCAAATATGGCAATTACAGTTGTGGACCACCACACCTCCTTGGGACTCATATTTCTAAATCAGACAAATCTTTTCTTTTACCTAACTTCTTCAATTTGTGTTTCTTTATTCATTAACTTACTTACTGCTCAAGTCTATGTATATGTACATATATAATAGTTTAAAATATCAAGTTCAAAAACTTATTTACTGTATTCTGTCATTGTACACATGTACAGTTTTCATACTAATAATGATAATTGTCAACAATTGTTAACAACACAATCCACAGATAGAATTCAAGAATCTTCCATGTTTCATTTTTGTTTGGGTCACAGGGTCTCTTCTCTGTAACCCAGGCTGTCTTAGACACATAGAGACCCGCCCCTCCCCCAATCTCAGCATGTAAGGAGCTAGGGTTACAGATGGAGTCAACACATCAGGCTAAAATATTCTATAATACTATTTTGCCTAGTAATATGTCTTATTAGAGGAACAAGCAGATCCCTGAGATCACTGAGGTTTTTTAAAAGATGTAATTTATTATATTTTAAACAATGCTCTGTGTGCTGTGTGCATGTCTGTGTGTGTGTGTGTGTGTGTGTGCATGTCTGTGTGTCTGTGTGTGTGCATGTCTGTGTGTGGGTGTGCATGTTTGTGTGTCTGTGTGTGCATGTCTGTGTGTATGTGCATGTCTGTGTGTTTCTCTGTGTGTGTGTCTGTGTGTGTGTCTCTGTGTCTGAGTGCATGTCTATGTGTGTGTGTGTGAGTGTGTGTGTCTCCTTTGGAGTTACAGGAGACTGTGAGCCATGACATGTGTGTTAGAAATCAAACTTAGGTTCTCTGGAAGAACAATACTTGCTCTTAACCTCTGAGCTGTCTCCAGCCCACCAGGCTTTTACTATTTTACAGTGTGTGTGTGTGTGTGTGTGTGTGTGTGTGTGTGTGTGCCTGTGTGTGTGTGTGTGTGTGTGTCTGTGTGTGTGCATGTCTGTGTGTGTGTGTGTCTGTGTGTGTGTCTCTGTGTGTGTGCATGTCTGTGTGTGTGTGTCTGTGTGTGTGTCTCTCTGTGTGTGCGCATGTCTGTGTGTGTGTCTCTTTGTGTGTGTGCATGTCTGTGTGTGTGTCTCTCTGTGTGTGCGCATGTCTGTGTGTGTGTCTGTGTGTGTGTCTCTGTGTGTGTGCATGTCTGTGTGTGTGTGTCTCTGTGTGTCTCTGTGTGTGTCTCTCTGTGCGTGTGTGTGTGTGTGTGTGCGCCCCTGTGAGCACTGGTGCCTGTGAAAGGGGCTTAGGATGCTCCTGAGCTAGAGATGTAAGCCTTCCAGTGTGGGTGCTGGGAACCGAACTTGGGCCATCTTCAAGAGCAGAGATGCTCTCTCTGGTGCTTGGCTGGGTTTTAAAGTCCTCAGACTGTTTCCTTTCTGCGGTGAAGCCATCACCTTGTATGCTTAGCATTTGCTTTTAGCTTCGAGGGGCTGTTGTCTTCCCATCTCAGCTCAGCTTTGTCTTATAGTTATAAAAGCCTTTTACGAATTCGCAAGCCCAGTGGCATAAACAGAGCACACTCAATGTCTTTGGGTTTTGCTCTCATATGCTTACCCTTCCCTTCTCTGTGGAACTTCAACTTTTCCCTCTGAATGGTCAAATTTGAAACAATTAAAGCCAACAGGTAACAGACTAATGAGAAAAGCCATTACAAAGCTAATTAACTGTAATTCTATTTGACATGGGAGCCTTTAGGTTGAAGACCCAAAGACCCAGGTAAATTATCCATTGTTCAACTTAGGTTGAATGGAGCATGGGCAGACTTGTGGATCAGAGATTGAGCAGGGAGAGTAGGAGGTTGTGCAGTGCATGGAGGGTAGGTGCCCTGCAAGGTGGCATGTGTCACATTCTTCTTGGCTCTTCAGCCACAGCATTTCTTCTTGGTTGCGGGGACAGGGTCACTTCTGGAATGGGGATTTTAAAACTTAAAATCAAACAAATTGTGTTACATAACTAACTTATTTAAAATAAAAAAACAGTATGTATGTGCATTGGAGTGTGTGTGAGTGCGTGTGTGAGTGAGCGTGTGTGTGTGTGTGTGTGCATGCCTATTTGCCTGTGTGTGTGAGAACATGTGTGTGAGCATATGTATGTGTGTGTGCATGCCTGTGTGCCTGTGTGAGAGAGAGTATGTGTGTGTGAGAATGTATGTGTATGAGCATGTGTCTGTGCCTGTATGTGTGTGTGTGTGTGCAGGTGCACCTGAGTGTTCATACTAGCATGAATATAGAATATAACGTGGCATGTTTGTAGAGATCAGACAGCTTTTAGGAATCTCCTAGTACCATCAGGGACCTTAGGATCAAATTCAGGTCTTCAGGCTTGACAGCAAGCACTGTTACCCTCTGAGCCATTTCACTGGCTCCTAATTACTAGCAGGCTTGGAGGTCACTCATGATTGACAGCTTGTAAAACCTAGACTAGACACTGTAAGACTCAGGAGGCAGAGGCAAATCATCTCTGAGTTTGAGGCCAGCCTGGTCCTCAAAGTGAGTTTCAGGACAGTCAGTGCTACAAAGAGAAAACTTGTTTAAAAAAAACTGACCAAACAGAAACACTGCTGGTGGAAAGAATGGACTCGGAGTCATGCCTCTATCCTCAGGTGGAGACATGACATTTTGAAATGACTGGAAGGTCACTAAGACAAAATTATCCAAATGTTACAAGACTGCTATCCAGCTGCCGGCTTCAGATAGCGGACAATGCCTATCAGTGCTTCCTTCCGTAAAGATCAGTCAAACGAGCCCATCAATCACTTGGACAGGAAAAAGCACGGCAGGAAAAGCCGTCTGTTCTTAAAAATTGATAAATTCCACAAAGCCAGTGCCACTCTTGCCGTGAGAATGGTCCTCTCTCCTCTGCAGTAATCTACTGACCACACTGTGTCTGTCCTGCCTGAATTCCTTTGATGGCTCTCACGAAGCCCAGGAAGCCAAAGAGACAGCCCTGATGACGGTTGATCGGGAGTTTATTTATGGTCAGTTCTTACTCAGAAAGACGGGGGAATGTAACTATTTTGGGGTTGGTTGGCTTTAGGGAGCATTCTGGTTTCTATGACTTGCTTTGGTAAAGAGAAGTCTGAACTTTTCTGAGCCGTCTTAGCAGAGGCTGATGGGTAAGGGAGAGATCAAGGGCCAAAGAAAACTTTTCTCCTGAGGATGCTTCTGTATCAGCTTAGTTTTTCTTATTGTTGTGACAAAATGCACGGCAGAGGCAACTTAAGGAAAGGACTTCTTTGGCTCACGATTTAAGAGAGTGTGGTCACCGTGGAGGTAGTCCCCGCGCGGACAGAGTCACGTGACTGAGACTCTCCCGCAGACAGAGTCATGTGACTGGGACTCTCCCGTGGACAGGGTCACTTGACTGGGACTCTTCACACTTCTTTTTCTCTCTTTTGTTTTGGGTTAGTGGGAACCTGTGCTATGGGGATGGTGCCAACCACAGTGTAGGTATGCCTTCCATCTCATTTAAAATTCTCTGGAAATTCTCTCACAGACTCGCTGAGAGCTGTGTCTCCCAAGTGATTCTAAATCCAGTCAGCTTGACAGTGACACTCAGCCATCATGTTTTGGTGTGCAGTTCAATAAAAGTCTTGGGCAATCTGTCATGTCATTAAAATTCATTAATCAACTTTTTGAAACTATACATGAATTCTAGTTCCTAGCCTTTCTTATTAAATGGTAGATGACTATTGTGGTGGTTGGAATAGGAATGGTTCTCACAGACTCATGTATTTGAAAGCTTGGTTCTCGGGGAGTGGCACTATTAGGTGTGGCCTTCTTGGAATGGGTGTGGCCTTGTTGAAGGAAGTGTGTCATTGTGGGAGCGGGCTTTGAGGTCTCCTTTTGGGCACACAATTTCTCCTTGCTGCCTGTGGATCAGGATGTAGATAGAAGTCTCAGCCTCCAGCACCACATCAGCCTGGATGCTGCCGTGCTTCCTGTCATGAGGATAACGGACTGAACCTCTGAAACTGTAAGCCAGCCTCAATTAAGTGTGCCCTTTCTAAGAGTTGCGGTGGTCTCCGTGTCTCTCCACAGCAGTGAAACCCTGTCTAAGACGAAGCATTCTGATTTGCACTTCGAGTTCTTCTGCTCACCTCTGTGGTGGTCATCCTCCTGCACTTTCTTAATTGCGCATTGTCTGGGTAGTGATAGAGTGGGCGGGCAGGTATGGAAAGTAACTAGGAGACTGGGATGATGGGTCACATGGCAACTGGGAAGGCTGCAGAAAGAACGCTTTGCTGAGCGTGGTGGTAATGGCTGCTTTTGATTCCAACACATGAGAGCAAAGGCTAGCAAATGGCTGTGGCCAGCCTTTTCTACAGTTGTGAGCCAGCCAATGCTGTGTAGTGAAACTCTATCTCGAGGAGGAGGAGGAGGAGGAGGAAGAGGAGAAGGAGGAAAGAAGAAAAGAAAAAACAGAACATACTTTGGGCCAAGTGTAGTGGATCATGCCTATAATCCCAAGGCAGGAGGATTGCAGTGAGTTTGAGAGTAGCTTGGGCTACATAGTGAGTTCTAGACCTGGCTACTGTGTGAGATTCTGTCTCCAAATAAGACATTTTGGGGTCAATTTCAGGAGCCCAGCTATGAATGCATTTGGTTTTCAGATGTCTATGAAATGTTCTGGGGGAATTCTGAGGAGGTAGTGCAGAATAGCCTAGGACTGAGTGGCGGAGCCCAGGCTGGATATAAAATAGCCTAGGGCTGAGTGGCGGAGCCCAGGCTGGATATATAATTTGGAAGCTAATAATAGCAAGGCAGTTTGATGGGTGGGAGGAGTCAAAGCTTGAGACTAACTAGCTACTCACGTTTTCATTAATTTCTAAATCGAGGCCAGCCTGGCCTACAGATCAAGTTCCAGGACAGCCAGGTTCACACAGAGAAATCCTGTGGTAAACTCCCCACTGCCCCCCTCAAATGATTGATATGGGAGCTAGAAGGGGTAGCTCATATCTGTAATTCAAGGACTTGGGAGACTGAGACAGGAGGATTGATAAGAGTTTGAGGTCTAGCCTAGGCTGTATAATGAGTTCTGTATCAGCCTAGGCTACAGAATGAACCCTGTCTCAAACAAACAAGCAAAGCAAAACATCCAAAAAACCATCAAAATAAAGTGGACTGAGTTAAACTAAGGCTAATTAGAAAAAAAATAGTGGCTGGAGAGATGGTGTGGGTCTCAGAATCCATGAGGCGGTTCACAACCTTCTGTTTCCAGCGCCATGGTGTCAGGTGCCGTTTACTGCACCAGATACACACATACATGTACACATGCACACACACACACAGAAACACACACACATAGACACGCACACACACACAGACACACACATGCACACACAGACACAGACACACACACACACATAGACACACAGACAGACACACATACATATACATACACAGACACACGCACACAGACACAAAGACACACACACATACATACACACACACACACACACAGACAGAGACACACACATGCACACACACAGACACATGCACACACAAGACACACAGATACACATACACACACACAAACACACACACATACAGACAGAGACACACACATGCACACGCACAGACACATGCACACACACAGACATACACAGACACACAGACATACACAGACACACACACAGACACACACACATGCACCCCCACACAGACACATACATGCACATACACAGACATACACAGACACACATACACACACATGCACACACACACAGACACACACATGCACACACACAGACACACGTGTGCGCATGCTCATGCGCTACACGGACACACATGCAGGCAAACCCTCATGCATATAAAATAAAGATAAATCAGTCTTGGGGAAAAACAACAAATAGAAAGGGATTACTTAAGATAGATGCAAAACTCAAGAAACAGCCCTTTCTCCAGGGTGCTTCCTCTTCTCTGGGGCTGGCCCAGAAGAGCACAAAGGGACTTCACTCTCCCAAAAGGAACAGACACTCCGTGTCATTGAAGGCAGCAGAGGAAGAGAAAGGAGGATGTGTCTGTGATGGGAGGAGTCTAGTGGTTCCAGATATGTTCTCTTTTTAAAAAATCCCTATAATCCCAGCCAGAGAAAGTCTGGTATATTGGGGGGTCAAGATCATCCTGGTCCAGCCTGAGCTACATGCATACATATGTACACATATCAAGCAAAGACAGAAGAGATGTGTATGGGGTACAATTTGTGGTCTTTAAGCCCCTACTATCATACGACTAATTTATAAAAGATACTGTGTTTGTGTGTGTACACAGAAGCAAGTTCTGGCTTGTGCCACTGGTGTGCTTGTGGAGGGTGGAGGGGGCTATAGGTTCAACTCAGGTCATCAGGCCTGAGCACCAAGCGCCTGTATTTGCTGAGCCATCTCCTCAGCCCAGTTTTTAGCATCCATATCTAAGAGCTTTCATCATTTACAGCCCAGGAGCCGGAGGAGACCCTCCTGCACTCTCTACATCCCTGGCCTCATCTCCAGGGATGTGTGGCTTGATTCCTGAAGAACTTAGCCTTAATGGAAACATTGCTCAACCAGACAAAATCAAATGCACTTGAGGTGTGTGTGTGTGTGTGTGTGTGTGTGTGTGTGTGTGTGTGAGAGAGAGAGAGAGAGAGAGAGAGAGACAGAGAGAGAGAGAGAGAGAGAGACAGAGACAGAGACAGAGGGACAGAGACAGAGACAGAGAGACAGAGACAGAGAGAGAGACAGAGAGAGAGAGATGGGGACATTGTGGATATTTTGAAAACATCTTTAAGCAAATTTTATTAAGAATCTTGAGTCAGAATTCCAGGCTTAAATGGGATGGGAACTAGGGGTTAGGCCGGTTTCCATGCCTTCAGAAAATAGCCAGTGCTGCTGGGTGGCAGAGGGACAATGCCGTACAACTGTGGGCATGATGGCTAGCCTTGACAGTCAACTCAACTGGGTTACAGTTATCTAGGAGACAGACCTTTGACTATATCTCTGGGGGCATTTCCAGAGAGGTTTAGTTGAGCAGGAGAGACCCACCTAAATGTGGTGACAGCATCGTAGGGCTGGAGTCCTAGACTGAGTACTTGGGTAAAGAGGAGAAAGGGAGCTCGGTACCAGCCTTCACCTCTCTCTGCCTTCTGAATGTGGATACAATATGACCAGCTGCCTCACCTTCCTGTCACCATGCCTCTTGGCCACGATGGATTAATATCCCTTTAAAAACTGTGGGCAAAATAAAGCTTCGTGTTGGGGTTGGTTTAGTGCGGCCATGTGTTCAAATGCTAAACACTGTAGCCTAAGACCAGGTTGCCCCAAGATGAGTGAATTCTCACACACACCAACTTTTGTTGTGCAAACCTTGCCCTCTAAGTTACCCTTGATTGGTTAGTAAAGATGTCTATAGCCTGGGCTGGGCAGAAGAGAGGGAGGCATACTGAAAGTTCTTGGGCTGGGGTCTGAGGCACCAGGAAGAAGGAAGTAGCCATGGGGTAGCGTAGATCTTAAGCACAAGGCCACAAGGCCTGGCCTGATGGAGTAGGAATTGCCCAGGCAGAACATGGCCAGTGATATCTTAGGGATCATCACAGGGAAGTTGACAAAGTAGCATAGAGGGTTGATACCTGTCCAGCTTCGGTGCTTTCAAGCTTATTATAAATCTAAAGGTTTCTTTGTCTTTTATTTGGGAACTAAATGCTTGAAGTGGGGTAGAAACCCCTAATAGATATTTAAAGGCAACAACCCCAGGGTAATAATTCCACAACAGCTTCTCCCTTTAAGTTTCTTCTCTCGGATATTTTGTCACAGCAAGGCAAAACAAACAAACAAACAAACAAACAACTACAATAGACACTGACTACATGGCATGAGCTCTCAAGATCTAATTGAGTCCAAAGAGATGGAGTGCCAGGCTGCAGAAGTAATTGCTATTTGCTGTGGATTAGATCTGTAGATTTCCATCCAACTCTTAAGTTCCCATATTTTAAAAACCACACCTGTACATAAATCCCGACACTGAACGTGGGTAGAAGTGAGGTAGGGTGGCTGTGTCGGGTGAGAAGCCAGAGAATCACTTCCCAGGCTTCTTCCACACAAACAGTTTGATGTTAAATGAAATACTAAATGCATGGGCCACTGGGTGGAAGCAGAGTAAAAGAGCCAGCCACTCAGAGACACTCTGAGAAAGGAATCCTAGAAGCCAAATTTCTTCTTGCCCAAGGTAGGCCATAGAAAAACACTCCTCTCACCTTCTCTCACTTTCCTGTACAGGGAGCTGGAGATAATAACTTCTCTGTGGAACACTGCGGCAGGCAGCTCTTTCCAGCACGATCCTGCTCCATACAAAGGGAGGAAGAAGGAGGCTGGAGTCAGAGGCCAAGAACTGAGTAGAGTGGCCAATGCTGGGTTCATCTCCTTGGTCTCTCCCAGTTAGTGCTGTATCTTCTGTGCATTCACATTTCTATACCTCTCTCCAGGAGAGGAAGAAAATAAAATCCCTGAAGCAAGGAATAAGTTTCATGGTTCAAAGCAAAGTTATAAAAATAGATAAATTAATATACATCTTTTTCAGAGGAAGGTTTTTGTTGTTGTTGTTTGAGACAAAGTCTCTCTTAGACCTGGCTGTCCTGGAACTAGCTATGGAGACCTACCTGGCTGGCCTTGGACTTACAGAAAACCACCTTCCCCTGTCTCCCAGGAGCTGGAAATTAAAGGCATGCAGCACTAGCCCATCTAGAGTAGGTTTCTATGTAATCTACTGAGATTGTATTCCAACGAGTCATCTTCCCATGAAATTAGGCATACTTATTTTTCCTTTTATGGCTATTTGTTTATTTACTTATTTGTTTATTTACTTGACTTTTAAATATTATTCATATATACATATATAATTTTTAAAAATGTGATAGGGTCTTACTACATAGCCCAGGATGTCCTACAGTTCCCTATGTACATTAAGCTGTCCTGGAACTCACAGATCTCTGCCTTCCGCTACCTCCTAAGTGCTGGGAAAAGGGGCATGTGTCACCCCAGGCCATTTAATTAATTTTTTGTTTGTTTATTTAGATTTTTGTTTGTTTGTTTTCTAGAGATAGGGATTTTATGTGTAGCCCCAACTGTCCTGCAACTCATTCTGTAGACCAGATTGGCATTGAACTCACAGTTCTGCTTGCCTCTGCCTCCAGGTGCCGAGACTAAAGGCATGCACCACCACCATTTAATTTTTGAGACAGGATCTCACTATGTAGCCCTGGCTGTCCTAGAATTCGTAATATAGAGCAGGCTGACTTTGAACTCACAGAGATCAGGATGTGCAACTATGCCCAGCCTTATATTATTATTATTATTATTATTATTATTATTATTATTATTATTATTATTATTATGTATGGGTGTCTTAATATCTATGTATATGCTATATGTGTGTCCAGGGAGGTCAGAAGAGGGCTCAGAATGGATAGGGATTCCCTGGACAGCTGAGCTATGGATTCTGAAGTCGATTCTAAGCTCTGGTGGCAAGGACAGAGGACAGATGTTAGTATATGTGTTATGTGATGCCTTTGCTGGTGACTGAAAGACAGAATAGTGTCGTGGTGGCACACACCTTTAATTCCAGCACTCGGGAGGCAGAGGCAGGTGGACCTCTTTGAGTTCAAGGCCAGCCTGGTCTACCCAGAGAGTTCCAGTGAGATGCTGTCTTTAAAAGAAAGAAAGAAAGAAAGAAAGAAAGAAAGAAAGAAAGAAAGAAAGAAAGAAAGAAAGAAGGGAAGAGAGAAAGAAAGGAAGGAAGGAAGAAAAGAATAATCTCTATTTAATTTCTATTTCATAGAATCAATGTATCTTCAGATTACCAATCTAATGTAACACAATATCAGCCTCTAGTCCCTCATTGAGAGGTTGGGGTTGAGCACCTACACCATAGGGCTGCTGTGACACGCGTGAGATAGATTAATACTTGTAATGGCTGGTTTTGTGTGTCAACATGACACAAACTGGAGTTATGACAGAGAAAGGAGCCTTCCTTGAGGCAATGCCTCCATGAGATACAGCTGTAAGGCATTTTCTCAATGAGTGATCAAGGTGGGAGAGCCCCTTGTGGGTGGTGCCATCCCTGGGCTGGTAGTCTTGGATTCTATAAGAGAGCAAGCTGAGCAAGCCAGGGGAAGCAAGCCAGTAAGGAAAATCCCTCCATGGCCTCTGCATCAGCTCCTGTTTCCTGACCTGCTTGAGTTCTGGTCCTGACTGCCTTTGGTGATCAACAGCAGTGTGGAAGTGTAAGCTAAATAAACCCTTTCCTCCCCAACTGGCTTCTTGGTCATGGTGTTTGTGCAGGAATAGAAACCCTGACTTAGACAATACTGGAAGAACAATGTAAAGAACACTGTACGAGAATCCTATAGCATGGAGTGACTGCATCTATGATAAATTGCCAAGACAGTCGCAACGGTAGCAGGAAAGATGGCAGGAAGAGAAAAACCTGAGGGCAGAACAGATCCACGCGTCCTGCTGGAGGAGACACAGAGATGGGACCAGGAGCAAAGAACTGGGAGAACAGATAGGCCCAATGGTCTTTTGTGTTCGGAGTAATGCCAAGGGTCATGACCTCTATCTCCCAGCTCTTAAATCCTCAGGAAAACAACTATTCAGGTCCCAATTTGGTTGACCATCAGTCGTTTTCCTGAAGCTGATAAAGTGGCTGTGGTCTGGTGCAGATTAACGAGGGTCCTAAGCAGTGTGCTTTGTCATGGCTGATAAGGGTTCAGCAGTGGTAGCTATCGCCTCCCGTGCTAGAGCCTCAAGGGTGTCACAGAAGGATGAACAAGCCCCACTGAGTGCTAGGGCGCGTGGGTGTGTGTGGGTGGATCTCAGTTGGATTGGGATTGTATTGTTATTCTCATAGCTACGTCCCAGCGAGAGACTTGTTAGGAAGCTTTTGTTTAAATCTCAGGGCCTAGAAAGCACTTAAGAGTCTGGATTCCAGAAAGTCGTTTGGGCTGGATAAATCTAGGTGTGTATAAATCTGAGCTGACGAGTCTTTATGCTTTATTAAAGGACACTCTGAGAACAGGAACCTGTTTGTCCTCTCTAGCTGTGCTACTCTGGGTCTGACTCAAGTTCCCTGTAAGAAGTGAATAAGCCACAAGCCAAGTTCCTGATGCAAGGCTGATTCTCGGTTCCTTGACATTTGCATTTAACCCCCAAATACTCTTTGCTGGGCTCTCTCCGTCTCTCGGCTCTGTTACTTGTTATGGTCTTTTCTTTCCTTCTGTTTTCCGTTCTCTTCCCTGTTCCTGGTTCCTGCCTGCTTCTCTCTCTTCAGCCCCAGGATATCAGCTGGTCCTTGGCCTTCAGAAAACTCTCCCCAGAGGAAGGAGTTGCTTCTAGGGACATGTTTATTTTTTAAAGGAATAATTTTTAAAAATGATTTACTTATTTTTTATTTCATATGCATTGGTGTTTTGCTGCAGGTCCGTCTCTGCGAGGGTGCCAGTTCTGGGCTGCCATATGGGTGCTGGGAATTAAACCCTAGTTCTCTGGAAGAGCAGCCAGTGCTCTTAACCACTGAACCATTTCTCCAGCCCCTTAGGGACAGCTTTATTTTAGACACAGTGGCAAGCACATAAGTCAGGAGGACAACCTGAGCTCAGGGACAAAGCCTTAGCCTCTAGCAGAGCAAAGCCTGGGATCTTTCTCTATTATGAAGGGCTCAAGCTTCTTTGAGTCCTTATTTATCTAGTTTGTTTATTTGAGACAAGTCTCGCCATGCTGCTCTAACATTAACATGGTCAGGAACTCACTATGTAGCCCAGGTTGGCCTCACACTCAAAATGCCCTTGATTCAGTCTCTCAGGCACTGGGACTAGAGACAGAGTGCTGCCACATTGTTTCAAGCCTGTAATCTGTAACCATGAGAAGTTCTTAATATAACAGAATGCATGCTTCTACAACACATTTCCTTTTCTTCCAGGACAGCAGCAGGCGCTGGGATACAATGACCCAAAAGAGACTGCCAAGGCCCTAAGATGTAGAAACACCAGACAGAAGGAGTCCAGACCCCTGACCGACAGGGCAGGACAGAGCCCAGTGTCACCTGCCCTGCCCCCTTTGTAACTTAACTAGCAATGAATTTATATTCTCTAAAATCACTGCAATATTGAGGTTGTTTGTTACAGCAATTGCTTTCCCCTGGTTGGCTCACCCACTAAAATTGGAAAGGGCCGATGAAAGTCCTGTGTTTGACCTTGACGAATAGGCAGAGTCGTGCATGCAATTTTCTCATAATTGTAACCTAGGAAGGGGCAGCCAGTGTTCTCTACTTCCCACTGTACCGCAGGACTTGCACGTTTTCACAGTCCTAACCCCGATGTGGTGTTGATCGGTGAAAGGTACCAGAAGCCTTCTGAGAGGAGGCAGAGAGCCTGGCAGCCCCAGCGTACCGAGAGCAATGGGTGGCAGCTGCTGGTGGACTCAGAGGTCCTGGGTCCAAGAGGAAGCCAGGAAACCCACTAGGAGGCTGCTCAGGGCCAATAGGGCGTCCACAGAAAAGAAGTATTAGAGAGCACGATTTGACTCTCCTTTGATTAAGTGTAGGACACTCAAGAGGTTTAAATTGATGCCAGATGTGTCACAAAGACAGCAAGAGGTGACAAATATGGGTTCCTGTAAAATAACTGAATTATTCCTATCTCTGTCTAGCTTACAAATGAGTGAGACTCAGACTGTGTTTTATTTATTTAGCTTTTGTGGAATTACTGGGGGAGTACCTCTAGTCTAATGCTCTAAGGGCTAGAATGGCTACTTCCCACCAGAGCTCCCCAAGCACTGGCTGTTTGTGTCTTCTTGGGTTATTCCTGCTCCACCAGCCTGCCCTCTGGGGCCATTTCACTCGGGCATGCGCTCCTGGTCCATCGTATCTAATGGAGACCTCAGGCTCTATCTGTCTATCTTCCTCCTCATTCACTCTCCCACTTCCTTCTTTTCTGTCATCAACTCTCTCTTTCTCCTCTCTCCCTCTCCTTCTCCTCAAGGTCCTACCTGCCAGATAACTGAAAACCCGCCTACTTCTCTTCCTTTCAATAACTGGCGATAAGCCACCTTTATTTAACCAATGTTTTAAACTGGGGAGCAAGGTTTGCACAACAAAAGCTGGCGTACTGGGAGTCTGCTTGTCTTGGGCTACAGAATTTAGCATTTGAGTACAAAGTAGCCAGATCCAACTCCAACAGGTCCCTTCTGTAAGTGACTGAGATGCCCGCCTCCTTGGGATCGATGCGGCTTCAGTTGTGATTTCTAGAGCAATATTTTCTATTCAGAGAAGTCACAGCTGTCAGGTGTGACAGGCTGTTTCAGGTCGCCTCTCCAGTCACCTTTCCTTGACTTTCTTTGGAAGCAAGCCAAGTTTGGAAGCCAGGGAGTCCTGGGGAATCTGTAATTTCTATAATGACCTCAGTGGGTGTTGTGGCATCCGAGATATTCAGTCTACTGCTCACTAGAGAGAACCTCACAGGTGCTCTGTGCAGAGGCAAGGGTCCAGACGCCCTTGGGGACTGCTCTGTGCAGAGGCAAGGGTCCAGATGCCCTTGGTGACCGCTCTGTGCAGAGGCAAGGGTCCCGACGCCTTTGGGGACTGCTCTGTGCAGAGGCAAGGGTCCCGACGCCCTTGGGGACTGCTCTGTGCAGAGGCAAGGGTCCCAATGCCTTTGGGGACTGCTCTGTGCAGAGGCAAGG
>NW_022196903.1:129082849-129112961 GCF_008632895.1 Mastomys coucha
GGGTCCCAATGCCTTTGGGGACTGCTCTGTGCAGAGGCAAGGGTCCCGACGCCTTTGGGGACTGCTCTAAGGTGTTGGTTCATTTGTTTGTTTCCTTTAAACTGAATGGGAGCAGAGGGTTGACCCATGTTCCTTACACTCAGTGAATTCCAAGTCAGCCTGGATTAGAATTAGACTGTCCCTGGAAGATTCCTCTTCCCCCAAAGAAATACTAACATAAATTGGAAAAAAAGGGGGGGGATCTGATTCTGAGCTGTAATTCTTAGGCTCAAATGAGGAAATGGGACAAGAAGGAGACCCCTGAGGGGGATGCACACAAAATGGATAAAAGCCAGGGAGCCATGGATTCTTGGCATCTGCTTCCCTCTGGGTGTGTATATGTATGTTGGTGTGCATGTGTTGGGTGTGTATATGAGTGTCAGTGTGTATACCTGTTGGGTGTGTATATGTGTTGGTGTGTATATGTGTGCCGGTGTGCATGGGGCACTTAGAATAAACATTCCATTTAAAGCAAAGTTCTAAACTTATATTGTTGTGTGTGTGCATATGTGTGACTACACATGTGGAGTCCGGAGCTTGTTTTGGGGTATCTTTATCTATGCCTCTCTACCTTTTTTTTTTTTTTTTTTTTTTGAGACATGGTCTTAGTTTTCGTGTTATTGTGTGAACAAACCGATTTGTGTTAGTTTCATCATCGAGGGAAGCCAGGGCAGGAACTCAAGGCAGGAACCTGGAGGCAGGAACTGAAGTAAAAGCCAGGGAAGAACACTGCTTACTGGCTTGCTCCCCAGGGCTCTCTTAGCCGACTTTATTATACAGCCCAGGATCACGTGACCAGGGGTGGCACTGCCCACAATGGGCTCTCATACCAGTCATCATTCAAGAAAATGCCTGGTAGGCTCACCCATAGGCTAGCCTGATGGAGACATCTTCTTAGTTGAGGCTCCTCTTCCCAGATGATTCTAGCTCTGTCAAGCTGACAAAAACCAAAGAGCACTCTTCACTGAATCTGAAACTCAAGGTTTCTACTAGTCTGGCTAGACGGAGAACCCCAGGTTCTGCTGTCCTCCAACCAAATGCTGGGACTACAGGAACATGCAAGCATGTCCAGCTTTTATGGGGTGCCGAGTGTCTGAACTCAGATTGTCACACTTGTCCAGCAAGCACCTCACCACTGAACCGTCTCCCTGGATCCTTTAAAAAGCAAAAAACAAAACCTGAGATAGTATCTCTTTACACAACCCAGGCTGGCACACCAAACTGGATCTCCAAGATGCCACAGCCTCCGGAGTACTGACTTTACCGGTGTGTCACCATGCCCTTTGCGACTGCAAAGTTTTCCAACTGTAATGTGCACAACTTCATTTCATTTGCATTACATGGACAGGGATACTCTTATCTTTTCACTATGGAAAGTGCACGGGTTTTTCTCCTTTCTCTGCCCTGTGTAACCGCTACTCTGGGTCACCAACCTGTCCCGTGTGCTCAAGTTCCTGACCATCTATATCCTTCTCATATTCCAGGGCCACTGACATCGGTCTGCACATCTCTGAATGCGTTCTCATGACTAAACCTGACACCAGGCAAGCAGCTACGGCTTGTCATGACTTGTTTCTTTTCTTAGATGACTTACATTGATATAAAGTATGGCTTTTAAGCATGTGCAGAGAAGCTGAAAAACTGTGAACACTTCAATAATTATAGAACATTGAAAGTGTCAGCACATAAGGGGCCAGTGACATGGCTTAGTGGTGCTTGGGGTTAGCATTGACCACCTGAGTTCAATTCCCGACCCCCACACAGTGGAAGGAGAAAATGGGTTTTCAAAAGTATGCATATAATCAGAATCACAGACATACATACACAAGATAAATAAATGTTAAAGAAGAAATAACACTTAAATCATTAAGCCAAAAATTATCATCATTGTTAATATTAATTGTGATATAGGGTGGCTCACTCTTTTTATTTAAAAAGTTTTATTCATTTTTATGTGTATAAGTGTTTTGCCTGCATCTTTATCTGTGTACCATGTGTGTGCCTGGTGCCCAAGGAAGTCAGAGAGGGCATTGGAGGAGTTAACAGAAGGTTGGGAGCTGCCTGTGTGGGTGCTGGGAATTGAACTTGGGGCCTCTGGAAGAGCAGCCAGTGAATGCTTTCAATCACTAAGCCATCTCTCTAGCCCCCAAATTTACAATTTTATTACTTAGTAAATTAAAAATCAAAACATTAATTAGCCAGGTTCCATGGTAATTACATGTCTATAATCTCAGAACTGGGGAGGCAGAGGCAGGCAGATGGCCCTCTGGGAGTTCCAGACTAGCCTGGTTGACACAGTATGACTCTGTCTCAAATAACAACAATGAGACATCAGCCAGAAGGGCACTAGGCTCCTGATGGCACGTCAGCGGCTGGTGCTAAGGGCTTTGCACGTCTACATTTGACTCTCAGAACAGCTCTTGGGAACAGGAGCGGTTTATCAGCATTAAGCAGATGGTGGGGAGACAAGACTAGATAACTGAGAAGCTCCAGAGTCAAGCTAATGCTTTCAGTATTTCTGCACTAAAATGCCCATCTCTTGGTGCCTGCCAGTGAGAACCCTGCCGGCTCCAGTCTGCCACCTCAGTCTGCATGTGGGATGGGGAAAGAGTTACAGGAGCTGCGTGCTTTAAAAGGATGGTGTCCCTTAATTCTCTAAGCAACAAGGAGATAGCATCACTTTCATTTAAGAGAGCCAGCCAGGTGTGGTGTTGCATGTCTGTAATTCCAGCGCTTACACAGTGAGGGCCGGGGGATTAGGAACTCCAGGCCAGTTTCAACTATATAGCCAATTCAATGCCAGTTTGTACTACATGATCTCAAAATATAAATAAATAAACAAATTAAACCAATAAATGAGTAAACGAACTAATGAATACATCTATGTATGCGTGTGCGTGTGCGTGTGCGTGTGTGTGTGTGTGTGTGTGTGTGTGTGTGTATGTATGTATGTATGTAAACAGGGTCTCACTATGCAGTTCCTGCTGGCTTGGGACTCTATGTAGACCAGGTTGGCTTCAAACTCAGAGATTTGTCTGTCTCAGAAAGGCAAACTCAACCACACCAAGCCATAGATAAATAAATTAAACAAACAAACAAATCTGGTGCTTGGAAGTGGAAGCAGAAGGATCAGGAGTTCAAGGTCACCCTCACCTACGAAGCCAGTTCCAAAACTGGCTGGCTGTCAGCACAAACAAAGCCGAGTCTCAGTGGCTTGCCAAGATAGATGGCCCAGGTAGTAAATAGCGCAGGCAGGCTTCAAATCCAGTTTGTCAATTCTAAACCCACGCGAACTTCACAGCCCGTGCCTTCCAAAGTATCTACAATCTCATTCCAGGCTTTGCGCACTCCGGTAGGGGAGAGATGACTTTCCTTACCGGCTGCTGAGGCGCAAGCAACTCAACCTAGGGCTACGCCGCGCCAGTGACCTGCGACAGTGGACGCCTCCTCCTAGCCCGGCTCGCGGCAGGTCGCACCTTTCCCGCCCGCAGCCCCACGCGCGGTTCGCAGCGAACTACACTTCCCGGCAGGACGCGGCGCGCGCACGCGCACGGGGGCCTCCGCCATGGCGACAGTGCTGTCCAGGGCGCTCAAGCTCCCGGGTAAGGAGTCTGCAGCCCAGCGACCACGCTGTGGAGACCTGGGTTGGGGAGAGAGGCGAAGCGAGGCGTGGCGCGGCGGGGCTTGGCTTTTGGCTGGGAGGGTTGCAGCGCCCGGGGGATAGGAAGGGGGCTCCCGGGTGTGAGTCGGGGACCGGGGACGCTCGGGGACACTTGGGGACTCTCGGGGACTCCCAGGGCAGACACTGCTGGAGGCGCGCGGGGCCGGGTCGAAAGTGGAGGGGCGCGACGGTGGCTGTCAGGTCAGAGCGAGTGTCGCCGCGGTCTCAAGGGAAGGTCGGCCATTGGAGCATCCTTCCCTGAGCGCCCGGACTAGCTGGTGCTATCTGGGGCTGGACCAGAGGGGGAGCCGGGGGCTGCAGGACTGTAAGTGAGTGGCCTGGGCGGAACAGCATCCACTTACTGACAGCAGCCTAGCTGTGAGCTAGCCCAGGCAGGTGTTCTCCTTCCTCCTGTGTGGAAAGAGGAAAGAGGAAAGATTAGGAAAATGGCTAATTGAATCACACGGGGTCGCACAGTAGGGCACTGTGCTATTTGAATTGCAGTTTTAACCAAAGCGCATTTATTCTGTCGTTAGCAAAATTTAAACATTTAGGGCTTTCGAAAGATTTGTGGCTCCACTTAAAAAATTAAACACTAAGTTATAAGCGTTTATTGGCTGATCACGCAAGAGGGGAAGCAGTTATTTTCTCTGCCACGTTAGAAAGGATATATCTCTGATAATCAGCCTGAGGCCCTAGGAGGGCTGCAAGGGAGTTTGTTCTCAAAGAGTTTCTAGTCGGCTACCTTGAAACCGGCCTTGTGTCTTAGATGACTGGAGACTCCATGTCTTTAGATCTTTCTCCCCTTCACTGGCTGCTTGGAGAGAACGTTGATAAGATCTGTCTTGGAGTGTGTACATAATACTGAAATTGAGAGAGAGACATGTTTTCCCTGCATGATTCATTTACTTTGAAGAAAGTACCTCGACTGTTTCCCCGACGGTTTGAATGCTATCTTCTCAAAGGCATAATTAAATGCCAGGCATTTTTAGCCTTTTTTTTTTTAAGAGTCCTTGTTTTATTTCAGCATAGACGATTGCTACTCTCTCTGAGACTAAAACTACAGAAAGGGTATGTACCTGGGGGGGGGGGGTACATGCTTAGTCAGCACCCACAGAGTCAAGTTCCACCCTAGCACTGACAAAAAAAAAATAATAAGGTAGTAATAGTCAAGTGGAGGTGGAACAAGAGACAATACTGGGGCAAATATGAGAAAAACACAATCTTTTTGTATACTCTTCAAAATAATCATTTAAAAAATAATGGGAGAATATCTTGCCTGAGCTCTTTTGAGTCTTCGTTGTGAGAATGTGGTGCACATTGACTACTCCTCCATATAGTTATTTCATCAGTTGACAGTCCGGGGTGATGGATTCCTGTGTCCGGAAGGCAGTTTGGCTCTAAGGGATGAGTTATGATCAATACTAAGGCCTACACACTGTATCTTTATTTACTGTAAGTGATGTGGATTTTCCTCTTCTTCTTCTTCTTCTTCTTCTTCTTCTTCTTCTTCTTCTTCTTCTTCTTCTTCTTCTCCTCCTCCTCCTCCTCCTCCTCCTCGTCCTTCTCCTCCTCCTTCTTTTTTTTGGCTTGTTTTTCTCCTTGGTCTCTACTTGGCCCTTTTCCTTCACTACCCAAAATATAATTTGTGGCTTTTGTATTAGGTAGAAGTTGCTTTCTCAAAGCTGTTTTTTGGATACCTTGAAATCGGGACGATGAGACTGTGGTCCTGGTTGTGTTACCTTAGTTAAGTCTCTTACTGCTTTCCTGTGTGAGGGAAGCAGATGGAATGGTGGGTAAGAGCAGGAGAGGGGCTCTGGATTTGACTGGATCAGGTTTGATTTGACTTCTGTGCTCAGGGTCCCATCCTAGGCTAGGCAAGCTACGGGCTGATTGGCTGCGTGGCTGAACTACATCCTCAGCCATGTCCCAGACTAAAGGCATTCTTCACTTGCTTGGCGGCTTTATCTCTTTAAGCGTTAGTTTCCTCATCTGCAATAGTGGTGTTGTTCTAGAACATTCTCTACGTGCCACATACCACTTTGCATATTTATCTCACAAGGTTATTTGGAATAGTACAAGAGATAGTTGTCCTTAGGAATTTAATTAGCTTCTGACACATTAGCCGTAGTTTGGGTCATTAGTAGCTTATGGGGGTGGTACGTGACCGAAGGGCCCATCCAGCAGATCCAGGGACGAAGCTCTGCTGGGGATGCATTTCATAATCTAAAACCTGTTCACTGAGCTCAGGTTGGAAAGGTGTTTGGCTCCCAGGCTTGGCATGAGGTTAATAAGTAACAGAGGCACAATGTGGCATTTATAAAGCTTGTAGGGCAGCTTATCTCTTAGGTATATGTTTTTTTAGCTTTAAAGTTTGAAGGTCAAGCAGTGAAGGGACTGTTAAAGCACAATGTTATTGTTGTGGTTTATTTTATGATATGTGACTTAGAGAGTCTGTGCCCCTAGATAAACTAACCTATATTGGGGGTTATTTACTTTCGTATAGGTACCTGTCCCTTCGCGTGTGTAGGTTACGGTCTATGCTGTGGTACCGGGTATCTCAGGGTAGCACACATCTCAGTGTCTCTCCCTAAGGACATTTGGGCACAGCACAGCTGTTTCCCTGCATACATGCTTCCTCCGCACCATGCAGGGACACTGTTGAGTCACTAACTCGGCCTCCTAGGAGGAAAAGCAGGCTCCCAAAAGCTTTTATATCTATGTGTTATGAAACCAGTGTCTTCTCTTACATTCACTGCAAACATAAAAACGTTAGTTACATAAGTGTCTTTGTGTGTGTGTGTGTGGGGGGGTCTGTGCGGGCATGTTCATGTGTTCACAGGAGCCCCTGGTGGCTGGAGGCATAGCAGCCCACCTGGTGCCGGAGGTACAGGAGCTTGTGAGCTGCTTCACATGGGTGGGAGGAATTGAATGCAGTCCTCTGCAAGAGCAGCTCGTGCTCTCAGCTACTAAGTCATCTCACCAGAGCCTCTTGGCGGACATTTCATTGACTGGAAATTAGAGCCTGGGAAGATGGCTCAGTGGGGAAGAGTGGTTGCTGTGCAAGCCTGAGGAATTGAGTTTGAATTCCTGGCACCCACATAAAAAGCTGGGCATGGCCACACGTGCACCTAGTAAGCCCAGTGCTGCAGTGGGTAGAAACGGGAAGATTGCTGGTGCTTGCTAGCCTCCCAGCCTAGCTTAGGTTCAGTGTGAGGGCTTTCTCTAAGAATATAAAGTAGAGAACAAAACAACAGGATTCCTGGCATCCTTTTCTGGTGTGTGTACGCACATCACCATGTATACATTGTACATATACCACACATGTACCCTTCTCATATTGTACCACACACACTATATATACATGTGCACCATCTATACACATACCACACATACACATACATGCACACTGTACATACATATATACCATGTATACACATACCACACATACACACTGCACATATATATATACCATGTATATACACACCACACATATAATATACACACTGCACATACATATACATTATATGTGTGTATGTATATATATATATACACACACTGCACATATATATTATATGTGTGTATATATGCATATACATACATACACATACACATATACCATATACATGTGTACCACAATCACATACATACATATATCGCACCACATACATATACTTTATGTATATATACCATACATTCACATACCATATATATACATTTGTACCACAGTCACATGCACATGCACATGCACATGCACATGTGTATATATATATATATCACACATCACATGTTTACAACACACATGCACACACACACCTGTGCTCACTGGCTGTGCTCACCGGAAGCAGCAGACTCAGACTGAGTCTAGGTCCTAGACTGTGACGCACAGGTTTATGTCTGGCCTGAGTGTGACCTAAGGCTAGTCAGGGACTTCTTGTTCTGCCCGTCTCTGTTGTCTTTCTGTGGATAGAAAAAAACCTTTGCCTAGCCAAAATTTGTAGTCTGTAGTAACTAAGGCAGCATTTGTTTTCATATTCTCTATGTTAGTGTACATGCAAATATTTATCATGCTCCAGAGGTTGGTCCGGATCTCTCGCCAGTCTCCTGGGATCTTCAAAGGCAGCAGCCAGTGGTGGCTCTATGCTCTGGGTGCTCAGCCAGTGGTGGCTCTATGCTCTGGGTGCTCAGCCAGTGGCGGCTCTATGCTCTGGGGTGCTTACTCCATACTTCAGAGGCCCTGAACTTTATACCGTGAGTTCTTCCCCTGAGGACTTTGTAGTTCTGTTGCCCTCTTCCCACTATTCATGTAGTCCAGGCTGGTCTGGAACTCACCACCAGCAGAGATGGACTATAAATGCCTGATCCCCTGCCTCCACCTCCTAAGTGTTGTGATTGTAGGCATGTGCTACTACAAGTAGGGGGAATTAACCTAGTAAAGGGTTTTAAAAATACATTTGTTCTTTGGGGTGTGTGTGTGTGTGTGCGCACACGTGTGTGCGGGCGCATGCACATGTGTGATGGCGGCAAGGGGCATGCATGTGTGGGACACACGTGGAAGGCAGAGGATAACTTGCAAGGAAGGAGTCAGTTTATATCATGTGGTCCTGGGGATTGAACTCAGATTGCCAGGGTTGCCACCCACTGAGCCATCTCGCTATCTCTTTCCCAGGCTGTCCTCAAACTCTTGAACCTAGTGAATTAGGTGCTTCACTGCACCAACTGCCAGTTTGCCTTCTGTCATTGTTAGAACTTGGTTCCCCAAGCTATCCCTTTGCCCTTGAAGTCGTGTGCTTGTCTGAGAATGTCCAGTGGTGGAGATTCTGTACCGGGTCCTCTTTGCCCGCTGTGCTCCATTTATCCTGCAGTTAGGTTTGCCTGTATCACAGGCTCTCTCCATCTTCTTTTGCATCTCCTTTAAGTACCTGGTCCATTTTCTTTCCTCTTCAGTTCTACATATCTCTGCGCTTGGTCAATTTCTTGGTTTTTGTTTGGTTTGAGGTTTTAAATTTTTTAAAAATCAAGTGCAAGTGTATGCATGGGTTCACACATGTGAGTGCAGTGTCCATGGAGGCCAGAAGAGGGCATCAGGTCCTGGAGTTACAGGCAGTTGTCAACTACCTAAAACGGATAGGGAAGCTGAACCCATGCTCCCTGGGAGAGGCATGTGTGTGCTTAACCACTGAGATATTGTTTTCAGTCCTGGATTGAGTGTTTTGAGACAGGGTATCTTTTTGAAGCCTGGGCTGGTCGGTGGAATTCCAGGCATCCCTCACCCCAACCCCCTGCCTGCCTGCCCCTGCTGAGTTCTGGGATATAGGCATGGGGCTCCACACTCACTGTTTCGGAAAGCTTGACCTTGGGAGGTAGAGGAGGGAGGCCAGCCTGCCTTGCTTTGAACTTACTTGCTCTTTAACTATGTGGGCCAATTTTCCAAAAGCTTCGGCCTGAGGGGAGATATTCAAAGTGCTCATAAGGAAAGGCCAGCTTTGTTAGCCATTGACTTTAGGTTTACAGCAGTCATTGTCTATGTCTGCTTTCAGAAATAGCTATTCTTTTTTGCCGATTCTATAATTCTTTTTGTTGTTGCCTTTTTTTTTTTTTGACACAGAGTCCTAACCAGGTAGCCATTAAATTTGTGATTCTCCTGCCTCGGCTATGGAGACTAGGGGTGCCGGACCAATAAGAGTGTCTTTTCTAAATTTGCTTTATTGTTTTTCCCCCATTGTTCTCCTGATTCCTGGTAGTTAACTTTTCACCTCCTGAATTGTGGTTGCCTCTTGGAAGTAGCACATCTTTTTACGAATCTTTATTCCAGAAATAACATTATTTAATTTTTTGGAGTCCACTGGGAAATAAAGTGCTCAATATCTCTTTCACTTACTGTGGGATTGGTGTACCCTTCTAGAAGCTGTGCTGCGGTGGGACCCAGGACCTTAGGCATGCTGGGCAAGGGCTGAGCCGTATCCCTACCTGCTCCCCTGACATCTTCTTCTGAATTTGCTTGCAGTATTAATAGTGTTGTAGCCTCCCTTGAGTGTTTGTAGAGCTCTGTGGGGTCTTATGGAGTGAATGCTAATGTTGGTTCCTTTTTCTGGACTGCTGCAGTTTTGATGGGGTAGCTGTGGTCCTCCGGGTTACTGGCTGAGTGGGGAGCAGAGTTTGCCAAGGCAGAGAGCTGGGGCAGCTGGAAGCTAGGATTTAATGAGGACGTGGAGCTCAGACCCCTTTCCCAGCAATGTACTTCCTCTGCTGTCTGTCCAGGCTAGCAGAATGCAGGGCTTAGAGTTGTGCTAAGGTAGCGTTTTTGTGCTGGTTTGAAATCTCTTACCTATGAACTTCACACTTAACCTTTGTTGCTTGAGTTGTGAAAGTAGATCTGGGCTCCTTTTTGTTTCGTTTACTCTGTTTTGGTTTTGTTTTGTTTTTAAGACTGAGTTTTACTATGTAGACCTGGCTGGCCTTTTCTCAGAGATACCTACCCACTGTCCCCACCGTCCTTCCTCCTGAATACTGGGATTAATGGTGTGCACCACCTTGCCTGACATCCTTTATTTTTAAGACATGTTCTCCCTGTAGAGCTTGGCCTGGCCTTTTATGTAGACCAGGCTGGGCTTTATCTTGTGGCATTCCCCTTGACTCTGCTTCTCGCACCCGGGTGTTTGTTTTGTTTTGCTTTTGAGGACAGGATCTTATGTAGCCCAGGCTAGCCTGCGACTCATTTCCAGATGAGGGCTCTGATCCTCCTGCTTCAACTTTTCAGTGTGAGGGCTGCAGGTGTGTGTGGCTGCGTCTGGCTTTGTGTGGGGCCTTGTGCTTGCCAGGCGAGCACTCTTCTAGTTTCCCAGTTTATGCTTTAGTTGCTACCAGTTTAATCCCAGGACAGCCTTAAGTTTTCCAACCAAGATCACGGTTATTGTGCACAGCTTAGTGATACTCTGTATCACATGGTCCTCTGAGCTATTGTGTGGTTTCTGCCTCCCAGCTAGTCTCTCTGCAAAGCAACCAGACCCCTCAGGACTGACATGCCTGCAGCTCCTCTCTAGCCACTGGGCAGCTTGCTTCCTGTAGAGATCATCACCTGCACTTTTTCTCGTTTCTGTGCTTCTGCTTTGTGTCCCGAGACAGGGCTCATAGGTGTTTCTGTGGCCCTAGACTTTATTTTTTCAGGGATGAAATTATTGGTTGGTTTACACATTCATGAGACAAGGGAGGGTCTTATCAGTCAGAACAAGTGGGCCTACTCTTTGATGCCTGGGTGTGAATCCTGGGCTTTGCTTCTCCCTAGCTCCTGAGGTCTTAGGCAAATTACGTCAGTGTTTCAATTCTTTTTTTTTTTTTTATTAGATATTGGTGTTCCAATTCTTTTGTTGATAAAATAGGTATTAGACGCCTCAGATAGGGTCAAATGAGGATTTGATGAGTTAAGACACCCGGGATGTTTGGGTCAGTGCAGAAGACGGTAGGCAGTTGAGACGTTTTAAATTCTTACCACAGTCTCCTCCTCCTCCTCCTCCTCCTCCTCCTCCTCCTCCTCAATTCTATGGACTCTGAGTTCCTTGTTCAAGTACTGATGTGTGTATCTCCTGTTATTGTAGGAGATAGAATTTCTTGAATTCAGCAGCAATTGTTCATACATTGTGTGTTGGGAATGTATTGGGTTCCCCCTCTTTTCCTTCCCCACTCCCTCCTCCTTCTTTTATTCTTTTTCTTTCTCCCTCCTCTCTTCTGATTTTAAGCAAGGTTCAATGACAGAAGTTCCTCCCAGGACGTTATTAATTTGAAGTGTGTATTCCTACAAAAGAACACCCAGTAATTATTTTGTTTTTGTTTTTGTTTTTGTTTTCAAGAGAGGGTTTCTCTGTGTAGCCAGTAATTATTTTTTATAGGTTCACTAAAATTGTCTGCATTTCTGTAGCATGTGATGCCAGAGCCTCTTCCTTCCCAGTGTAAGAGTCACAGTAAAAGTGAGTGGCCTTTCAGGTGGCCTGTTAACTGGGTATCTTCAGTGCTTTCAGTTGGGCAGTTGTGTTTCTTTGGGAACCTTGGGAGGCAGAGACTGCCAAGATTGATCGAAGTAGATGCTGCTGCTAAATTTTCCACTTGGTGCTCAAACCCCAGGGATAAGGTGATAGACAGGGTGGCCTGAGGGTAGTTCAGAATCTGTGGAATCTTTGGGAGCATTGGTGTGTGAGGCTGCCAAGAAAGCTACCAACGTTTCCTGAAACAGTGAATTATCGCGAGTGTGATGGCATGGTTCTGCCCTGTCTGTGGCCAGACCACACCCTTGCATTTCATTCACTTCCAGCAAACCTACTTTTAAAAAGGGCAGGCATGCCACATTGTGTGCAGAGAAGGGTCACCCTTCAAATCATGGGCTGGAGAAGATGGAGGAGTCTAACCTGGAGGAGAAAAGGCCGGGCAATGGCTGTTGGCATGTTTAGGCAATAATAAAAGAGGCCCAAATTGATTACGATCATAATCCAGGCTCTGAGGGCCGTTTGTATGGCCCTTACCTAATCCTTATAACAAGCAGGAGATGCGGATGATAATTATTATAGTTTATAAATGGAGAACTTGGGGCCGTATAGAGTTAAGAGAAGGAAGGGTACACAGAGCTGGTAAGTGAGCCAAACTGGTCTTTACATAGGGAACAGCTGAATTCTTTTCTTTTGGTTAGAGAATACCTCATGCAGCCCAAGCTGGTTCACTATGTAGCTGAAGCTGTCCTTGACCTCCTCATGTCTTGTCCCAAGTGGTAGATGGAGATAGTGGGTTCCCTGCCACTTGTCACATTCAGCTGGGTGCCAAGGGCCCTGCTTGCTAGATATTTGAAAGGAGACACAGTTTGAAACAAAGATAATATGAACTTCTAAATTTCACCCCAGGATTTCAAGATTTAATGTTTTCTTGGTTGTCAGGAGTATTTTTTAATTTATTTGTTTATCAGGCTGGACAGCGGTGGCAAACATCTTTAATCCTAGCAGTTAGGAGGCAGAGGCAGTTAGGTCTCTGAGTTTGAGGTCAGTGTGGTCTACAAGTTTTAGAACAGCCAGGGCTACACAGAGAAGCCTTGTGTCAGAAAAAATTTTATGTATGTTATGTGTATGAGTGCTTTGTCTACATGTATGCCTTTGAACCATTTGTGTGCCCAGTTCTCTTAGAGGCCAAAAGATAGCACTGGATCCTCTGGAACTGGAATTACAGACAGTTGTGATTTACCATGTACTTGCTGGGAGTTAAACCCTAGTCCCCTGGAAGAGCAGCCGATGCTCTTAACTGATGTGCCATCTCTCCACTTTTTTGCTTTTAAAAACTTTCTTTTATGTGCATGGGTGTTTTGCCTGTATGTATGTGTACTGGCTGGTTTTGTGTGTCAACTTGACACAAGCTGGAGTTATCACAGAGAAAGGAGCCTCCCTTGAGGAAATACCTCCATGAGATCCAGCTGTAAGGCATTTTCTCAATGAGTGATCAAGTGGGGATGCCTAGCACATTGTGGGTGGTGCCATCCCTGGGCTGGTAGTCCTGGGTTCTATAAGAAAGCAAGCTGAGCAAGCCAGGGTAAGTAACCCAGTAAGGAACATCCCTCCATGGCCTCTGCATCAGCTCCTGCTTCCTGATCTGCTTGAATTCTGGTCCTGACTTCCTTTGGTGATCAACAGCAATGTGGAAGTGTAAGCTGAGTAAACTCTTTCCTCTCCAACTTGCTTCTTGGCCATGATGTTTGTGCAGGAATAGAAACCCTGATCAAGACATTATGTATGTATGTATGTATGTATGTATGTATGTATGTATGTATGTATGTTTGCTCAGCACATGCATGGAGTGCCTATGGAGGCCAGGGGAGTTTATAAGACCTAAGACCTTAGGGATCTGGAGTTACAGATGATTATGAGCTTACCATGTTGTCTGGGTTGGCCTAGAATATATAAACTAGGCTAGCCTCAATTTTGGGTTGGTCCTCAGTCTTTTTGCCTTTGCCTCCGGTGTGCTGAGAGTCTGAGATAGGAAGATCCTGGGGGTTTGCTGGCCAGCTGTTCTAGCCCAAGATGCTCAGCTCAGTTTTAGTGCGAGACCATATCTCAAAAAATGAGAGGAAGATACCAAAACTTGACCTTTGCCCTCTATATGGGCACACACAGGCAAATACACACACACACACACACACACACACACACACACACACACACACACACACACGGGAGTTGGGCGGGTGCCGTCCCCACCCAACTTAGTATTTAGAAAGCTAAGGCATAATGTAAAATAGACCCAACATAAAAATAAGCAGAAGATCACGTTCACTGTATAAAATGAATAGCTTTGAAAATGAAAATAAAGAGGAACTCCTAGTTAATTGATTACTACATTACCTAGTGTAGTCTGTATTTTTAGAAAGTGCTAAATGCTGTATAATGATCCTGTGGAATGCTGTTTTTTTTTATTTTTAGTTATATATTTTTTATTTTTTAACTTTTATTGTATTATGATGAGAAAAGTTACATGATTTCAATTTATCTGAATTTGTTAACATTTAAAAACATATTTTAAGTAAATAGAATTAAGTCACATTCTTGTTTTCCTTTTGTATCCCAACTCCTCCCAGAGACCCCCCTTCAATACCTACAATACCTTTTTTTGTCATATTCCTTAAAATTTATAAAATATTATAACAATAAAAGTGAGTATTTTAAAAGTTGTTTGATATAAAACAACAATCAATTGAACAGTCTTATGTAGATGCTTGTCTATAGCAATACTGAAAAGACATACGTTTTTCTCAATATAAATTTTAAATAACTCCAAACATATTAACTGTATATTTCAAAATAATATACCACTACTAGTATTTTCTTAAATGCACATAGATATATAAAGTCTTTTTGTTTGTTAGTTTGTTTTGTATTTAGTAGGGTTTAAAATCTTGGCTCTTACTGTGGTACTAGCCCAAAATAAGAACAATTTTTAGACATTGGATGTCATTGTAAAAAGGCTATACTTCAATGATCCTCACATCACCAAAGAATTTTACCTCCATCGTAGCTAAGCTGAGAGTTGACAATTCTGCTGTGCCAAGAAATGAATTGTAGGCATGATTTTTGGATACCAACTTCCTGCTATGGTCAAAGCTATTTGACTTGAGTGAGTGACTTTATTCTCAGCCCACAGAGAACAGGTTACATTCATTTAAGAAATGGTGTGTGTATTAAGATGATCTATCCATAAAGTCATTCACTGTTTCAATGAACAATGGTTCTACTTGGAGGGTGGCACAGACATTAGGTGTGGGTAAGAATCTGGTTCATTAGCTGTGATAATTTGGAAAAGCATTCATCTCAGAGAAAGAGTAACTTATAAAGTCCTCTTCTTCAAACTTGATACGAGAGTTATGAACATCAAGCAAAGCATTCAGTCTCAGTATTTGGTTTTCCTTACAAGCCACCTCCAAAGTTAATTGTCTATGTTTCTTTTGGGTATATAAAACCTTTTGAAATATATAAGCTGTTCTGAAAACCATAGTATAGTGTAAAAACATGAAATAAACAATACTACTAATAGAGAGGCTGAGATAGGAGAAGCAAGATTTCAAGACCCTTATGTTGTACATAGCAAGACACTGTCATGAACAAACAAGCTGAAAGTGTATATAGATTGTACAATATTGGACCTATTTCTCCAATTACCAAATTAGAGAGACCATTGGATGACAATCAACAAATTTCTAATTCCTCATATTTTTGGATTTCAATCGATTAGGATATGTTGGTAATATTAATTTCTCATATTAAGATATTAAGAAAAAGTAATTGTCACTTCCTGTTGTTTTTGTTGTAAGAGGTGGAATTAGGTTTGTGTGGATTTGTTGAAAGATTACTTTCTTGCTTCTTATAGGGTGTAGTTTTGCTCCTTATGTTGGTGTTTTCCATCAATTATCCTTTGTAGGGGTAGATTTGTGGAAACCTATTGTATAAATTTTGTTTTGTCATGGAATATCTTGTTTTCTCCATCTATGGTAATTGAGAGTTTTTCTGGGTATAGTATCCTTGGCTGGCATTTGTCTTCTCTTAGCATCTGTATGACATCTGCCCAGGATCTTCTAGCTTTCGTAGTCTCTGGTGAGAAGTCTGGTATAATTCTGATAGGCCTGCCTTTATAGGTTACTTGACCCTTTTCCCTTACTGCTTTTAAAATTCTTTCTTTGTTTAGTGCATTTGGTGTTTGTTTTCCTTTTTTCTTAATGTATTTTCTTTCTTTTTTTAAAAAGGTTTATTTATTATTATATATAAGTACACTGTAGCTGTCTTCAGGCACTCCAGAAGAGGAGAATTCATTATGGATGAGTGGTTGAGCAACCATGTGGTTGCTGGGATTTGAACTCAGGACCTAAGGAAGAGCAGTCAGTGATCTTAACCACTAAGCCATTGCTCTAGCCCCCAGAAGTTTTCTTCTATAATTTTGTTGAAGATATTTACTGGCCCATTACACTGGGAGTCTTCACTCTCTTCTATACCTATTATCCTTAGGTTTGGTCTTCTCATTGCATCCTGGATTTCCTGGATGTTTTGGGTTAGGAGCTTTTTGCTTTTTGCATTTTCTTTGACTGTTGTGTTAATGTTTTCTATGGTGTCTTCTGCCCCTGAGATTCTCTCTTCTTTCTCTTCTATTCTGTTGGTGATGCTTGCATCTATGACTCCTGATTTCTTTCCTAGGTTTTCTATCTCCAGGGCTGTCTCTCTTTCTGATTTCTTTATTGTTTCTGTTTCTATTTTTAGATTCTGGATGATTTTGTTCATTTCCTTCACCTGTTTGATTGTGTTTTCCTGTAATTCTTTAAGGGATTTTTGTGTTTCCTTTTGAAGGGCTTCTAGCTATTTACCTGTGTTCTCTTGTATTTCTTTGAGGGTGCTATTTATGTCTTTCTTAAAGTCCTGTATCATCATCATGAGAAGTGATTTTAGATCTGAATCTTGCTTTTCTGGTGTGATGGTATGTCCAGGACTTTCTATGGTGGGAGAATTGTGTTCTGATGATGCCAAGTAACCTTGGTTTGTGTTGTTTATTTTCTTATGCTTGCCCTCCGCCATCTGGTTATCTCTAGTGCTACCTGCCCTTGCTAAATCTGACTGGAGCCTGTTCTTCCTGTGATCCTGTTTGTGTCAGAACTCCTCAGAGTCAAGCTGTCTCTGTGATCCTGTGATTCTGGGATCCTGTGACCCTGGCTTGTTAGAGCACCTGGGAGTGCAGCAGCTTCCTCTGTGTGTTTTGGGAATGACTACAGAGTTTACGCCCAAGGTCTGCTCAGGACACCAGCCCAGAGAGACCAGAGGGATGCAATGCTATTTAATGAACAATTTATTATACAAATGCTAAGCCTTACACTCCAGGTCTCTCCCCTAAATCTGGTCTCCATGTCTGCTTTTCTGCTTTGCTTTGTGTATTATGCACACAAAAGTCATGTCTGAGGAGCATCAGCAAGACAGAGACCTGTACCAGGAATTCTTCCTCAGCACCAGCTGGACTACCTTCATCTTTTAATTCATCAGAGTTAAAGGTTTAACTGTAGTTCTCATTAGTCATAGCTTCTCTTGGCTGTAGCCTGACTCGAAGGCACAGGTCACTGCACGGGGAGCCAGGAGTCAGTGTGGGCAGACACCAAAGCCTCTCTGTACTTCATCCCTTAGAGTCAGTGTAGAGTCTGCATAGAAGCAGGGTTCAGGCTGTCGGACTGCCACCTCTCCCAGGACGCATGCACAGAATAGCAGTCTTTCCACCTCTCCTGAAAGCTGTTCTTCAAGGACATTCAAATCACAGGCAGTTCTAAGAAGTGCGGTTTTGTCAAACTTCTTTAGCTGGCATGTAGTATTCAGCTTGCTGCCTTGTTCCCATAGAAACAGCAGGGAAACCATAGACACTGTGAGAGACAGCATACAGAAGAGAATTGTTCTGGAAGTTGATCAGGAACAATCATGCCTCATGGCTCTGAGAAAAGCTAACGCAGGAACAGACTAGGTGTAAGGAAAGCTACCTCAAGAGCCAGGGCCTCAAGCTGGCTGTGGGGGTGCACACATATAATCCCAGGACCGTGAGGCTGAAGCTGGCTGTGGGGGTGCACACATATAATCCCAGGACCGCGAGGCTGAAGTCGGAGGGTTACTGCAGGCTCAAGGACAGCCTGGGCTACAGAGTGAGCCCCTGCCTCAAATTTATAGGTGAATGTGTGTATACATGTGTGTATACAGGAATAAATGAATAAAGAAGTTAAAATCAAAGCCGTGGTCATGATTGTTAGTGACATTCAATCAAATTAAGAAGCTAATAAGAAGCGCAGATATTTGGGCTGGCAAGATGCTCCTGTAGGCAAGAGCGCTTGCCACAAGACCAGTGACCTGAGTTCAATCCCTGGGACCCACAGGGACAACCATTGTCATGGACTGTGCTACAGAATGCTGGACGTTGGGTAGTAGTAGTTGAGTAGTTGCTCCTACTCAACTGCACTGCTAACTGCTGTTCTGTTCTTCTCTTAAAAGAAAAGTATTTATGTGTTTGGGCATTGGCATATTTGTAGGCCTGTGTACTAAATGCATGCCTGGTACCCAAGGAGGTCAGAAGAGGGCTGCAGACACCCTAAAACTAGAGTTGCACCTAGTTGTGAGGTACAACTCTAGGTGTAGGTGCTGGGAATCAAACCTGGGTCCTCTGGAAGAGCAGTGCTCGTAACCACGGCACTGTATCTCCAGCTCCACCTTTGTTTGATAAACCAAGAGTGTCTTATGAGGCCACCTGGCCTCACACTAAGCTGGGGTGACCTTGGACTTCATATTCTGCCACTGTTCCCCGAGTGTTAGAGTAAGAGGCACTCACCACCATGCCTGGTTTCTGTGGTGCTCAGGCTAATCCAGGGCTTTGTACATGCTAGGTCAGCATTTTACCTTAAACTGACATATACCCCAGTCTCCTCTTATGAGTTTTGGAAACAGGATTTATTTATTGCTATATTTAAAAAACTATATGTATATGCATGTGTCTTAGTTAGGGTTTTACTGCTGTGAACAGACACCATGACCAAGGCAACTCTTATAAAGACAACATTAAATTGGGGCTGACTTACAGGTTCAGAGGTTCAGTCCATTAACATCAAGGTGGGAGCATGGCAGCATCCAGGCAGGCATGGTGCAGGAGGTGCCAAGAGTTCTACATCTTCATCTGAAGGCTGCTAGCAGAATACTGGCTTTCAAGCAGCTAGGAGTAGGGTCTTAAAGCTTAAGACCACAATGACACACTTCCTCCAACAAGACCACACCTACTCCATCAGGGCCACAGCTCTAAATTGTGCCACTCCCTGGGCCACCAAGCATGTATAAACATCACAGCATGGGAGTGAGGTCAGATGACAGCTCATGGAAGTGAATGTCTTCTTCCCATTGTGTGGGCCCTGGGGGTTGAACTCAGGTCACAGGCCTAGCAGGAACTAGCCTTCACCTACCTAGACATATCACTAGCCCATGGGGCAGGATCCTGCTTTGTAGCCCAGGCTAGCCTTGAACTCATGGCAATTCTGTTTTAGCATCACAAGCATTGAGAGTAAAGGCATGAGCCGTTAATGTCTGGCTCTCTGTTCTTGTGATTACTGTCTTAGCTCCCACATGGGAGGACATGCAGCATGTATCTGTCCAGGCCTAGCTTATTTCTGTTAACACAGTGTATTCTACTTTTCAATTTTCTTAATCCCGAAAGACAATAATTCTAGAACAATGGACTCCCTCTGATCCCCTCCCCCACCACCTAATCACACAGAAGGCCACTCCAGTCTAAATGCTGTAAAGCCTGGTTTGTTGGAGTGATTTTGCTTTCATTTCTGTCTGTCTTTCCAGGAAAGAAGAGCCCAGACCTCGGCGAGTACGACCCCCTCACCCAGGCTGACAGTGATGAGAGCGAAGATGATCTTGTGCTCAACTTGCAGCAGAAGAACGGAGGGGTCAAAAACGGGAAGAGTGCCCTGGGAGACCCTCCGGAGCCTGACTCGGATGCGGATGTGGCTGGGGCCGCAAAGCCGCACCTTTCAGAAGTCACCCCAGAGGGTTTCCCCTCAGAACCCCTTGGGGGTCTGGAGCAGAAGGCCACCTCTTCCCTGGTGTCGTATGTGCGCACGTCTGTCTTCCTGCTGACACTGGTGATCTCCATGGTTCTGGTACTGCTCTGCGCCTTCCTCATCCCCTGCCCTCCCAGAGACCTGCATAGCACTTGGAGCCGGCGCCTGGGCTCCCCGGGAGGTGAGTTGCGGGATTTTAAGAAATAAATCTGTAAATTTTCATATGTTAGTACATTCTAGTTTCCCTCCAAGTCGTTTTGTTTTGGGTCTCATTTAGTTTAGTTTAGTTTGTGTTTTTTGAGACAGGGTCTCACTGTAGCCTTGGCTGGCCTGGAACTTACTGTGTGGACCAAGGTTTTGAGCTCACAGACATCTCCCTGCCTCTGTTCCCCAAGTGGTCAGACTAAGAGCATGTACCACCATTCTCGGCCTAAATATTTTTTTGGAGACAGTGTCTCACTGCCATCACCCTGACTGGCTTAGAATTCCCCACTCAGACCAGATGGCTTCCTGCCCTCACCTTCCAAGTGTGGGTGCTACAATTGCACGCCATTCTGCCTGGATTTCCCTCCAAATATTAAAAACTAATGTGTGCCACGTAGTCTTTCCCCCTGTGCATAGGGTTGCTCAGGAGGTGGAAGGCTAGACATGAGACAGAAGGCTAGATCTCTGTGCTTCTGAACCCTGCTCTGAGTCCCTTGAAGACGGCTTTAGTTTACAGCATTACAGCAGCATCCACCACCCATCCTCTTCCAGTCCCCTGACCATATCCCTGTCTGTCCCTAGAAGACTCTGATTCTGAATCTGGCCTGATCATTAGTTGACTTTAAAGCCTTGCCACATTGATATGTTCATTAATTTTGTCTCTTTTGAATTTTATATAAATAGAATGACAGTTTTCAGTGATTTTTGTTCAACATAATTTTTGTTTGGGGGACAGGATCTTACTGTGAGGCACAGGCTGGCCTTGGCCTTTAAACTTCCTCTCTCAGTTTTCTGAGTGCTGGGGTCATTGCCATATGTCACTACACTCGAGTGCCACCACACCTGGTTTGTCAATACAAGTTTTGTGCTTGTTTGTTTGTTCCTCTTGTAGTTCAGGTTAGGCTTGAACTCATGGAGTAGCTGAGTCTGACTTTGAACTCCTGATCTAGCTTCCACCTCCAGAATTTCCACCTTAATGCTTCTACCTCATAGCATTTGGTGCCGCTGACCTTTCTTGTGTGTTGGAGGTTGAAGCCAGAGCTTCATGCATACCAGCTATAACTACTCAGACACCCTACCACCCCCATCTTTTTAAAAGATACATTCCTGAGATTAATTGATTCTGATGCCTTATAGTTAGTGTCTATTCATTTTTAACAGGGTCTAACTTTCCATGTTAGGAATAGCACATGATTTATTTTTCTAGGGTGATAAACATCTAAGTGAGTTCTTTCTTAAATAAGTGATTCTAAGAACATTTTTATACATTTCCAAAGGGTTATGTACAAATTTCCCCAAGGCCTAGTAAAGTTGCCCATCAGAACGTATGGGCAGGTTCTTTCTAAACAGTCTCTGCTAAGGTGGTTGCACCAACTTGTGCTTCTACTCTTGCCTGAGCTCCCTGCAGATTTGGCAGGCATTCTCTGACTCCTCAGACCCAAGGAAGGGACCCTCCCTTACCTCTGCTCTGCACAGGCCTCTGCTGCCCACGGAGGAGGAGGAGGGGCAGGCTGGCAGGGTAGAGCTTCAGGCGTCCCTCCCCACTGCAGGTGGGATGGCAGTCCCTGCTCCCCCTAACCCTGGCTCCCCCTAACCCTAGCCCTACCCCACCCCTCGGAGGCTATTTTGGCCTTGACTGTGGTGGGAGGAAGGGTGCTGTTTGAACAAGGTTCCAGAAGTCAGGCTCTGCAGCCTTTGCTGTGGGGGTGGGGGTAGGGCCGCTCTTATCTATAATCAATTTGCCTTGCTAGGCTGCACCCTTCCTGGGCCTCTGGCCAGGGAAGCAGGTTCCTTAGAGCGTCCTTAGCCTAGTGGCATTTCTGAGTTGTGGTTATTTCACTACACTTTATCCAGTGTGGCCAGAAACTCCATAAAACCTCTCTGCCTTATGTATAATGCCCAGGGCTCTGGGCACAGGGAGATACATACCTCTTGTCTGGGGACCGGCAGTCCACCTGGGCTGGGAGGGTGCTGGTGGCATTTGCATCTGTCTTCTTTCTAACCTGGCAGAAAAGAACTAGTCTGTGGTAACTGGCTCAGGCCCTTTTTGTTTCATTATGTGTACGCCAGGCGGGGACCTGTCTCCCCTGGAGTTGGCTGATGTGAATAGAGATGGCCTGCGGGACGTGCTTCTCACCTTTGTGACAACCAGGAATGGGACTGAAGGAGGTAAGAGATACATCTTCTGGAGGCTGCCACAGGAGAAGCAGCAGCCTTAAGAAAGCATTAGTCAGCTTCCTGGGGCGGTGCACAAGAAGGTCTGCCTTGCATCATACGCCTTATCAGAATGGTCCTGAGGTAAATAAAGATCATTCCAAGAAACCAGGGCCCCGTGTGAGGTGCATCATATGCCTCATCAGAATGGTCCTGAGGTAAATAAAGATCACTCCAAGAAACCAGGGCCCAGGGCACACACACCTTTAATCTCATCACCCTGCAGGTGGAGGCAGGCCAGTTCCTGTGAATTTGAGGCCAGCCTGCTCTACGTACTGAATTCCAGGGCCAGTGATAGAGGGACCCTGTCTCAAAGTGCACTCCTCCCCCACATGCACAAAAAGAAAGAAGGAAGGAAGGAAGGAAGGAGACTGAGTCCTAGCTGGAGGAACTTTGAGTGTCCACCTAGGCCAGTGCAGAAACCAGTTCTGAGAAGTGACATGCCCATACCTTGTAGTGACAGCCTTAGTAATTAGATGTGTATATGTTGGGGGGAGGGTGGTGGAGCAGAGACAGCCTCAGGTGTCATTCCTCAGGAACTGTCCTGTAAATGGATTTTAATAAACTCTATGAGTTATTAATATGACCCAGCCAGACCCCCAGTAATAGAGGCAGAGTCCTGTGGATTTATTTAATCAGCTTAGCACGATTACTGGGGGATTAGCCCTAATCTATTTTTCTATATGCTAGACTGTTAATTCCCCAGCTGATGAGTCTCACTGGGTTATTTCTGCTCCATCAGCCTGCCCTCAGAGGGCATCTCACTAGGCCTAGTGCTCCTGCTCTGTCCGACACATCTAACAGAGACTTCTTGTTCTCTTCCTCCTCCTCTTCCTCCTCTTCTTCCATCTCCCCTTTTTTCTTTCTTCTCTTTGTCCCTACCTGTGACCCCAGCTCAGTAACTGAAAACTCCACCTACCTCTGTTGTCCCCAGGAACTGGCTATAGCCACTTTTATTTAACCAGTGGCTTTAAATTGGAGAGCAGCATTTACTTAGCATCGCTAACATTTACTTAGTATCATTAGGGGTACGTGAGAATCTGCTAGTGGGACATGATGGGGGGGGCAACAGATTGGGGGGGCCAGTATTTAGCATTTGAATGCATAGCAGCACCATACCAACCCTCAACACCATCCACATTATGTTTTGAGACAGGTCTCTCACTGGCCTGGATCTGGCTAGCAACCCCTCAGAAGCTACCTGTCCGCCCCCACCCCCAGCACTGCAATCACAAGACTGTGCCACCTCTCCAGGCTTTTTCTGTGGGCTCTGGGAATTAAACTCAGGCTTTCTTGCTTTTGTAGCAACCACTTTGTCAACTAAGCCATCTCCCCAGCCAGTTCTCCACTGGCCCCTGGTTATAGTGAGTGTTGCTTCTGCCCTGCCCTCTCCATCCTGGCAGGTGGGTCATCACTCACGTCTCTGTCCAGAGATGAGTAGGCTGGCAGCCTTCCTTTCCCCTTCAGTTGAATCCTCCAGGTTTGCCCTCCCTGGGAAGACTAGACAACCCGGAGGGCGTTCATCAGCTCCCTAGCCTTGTGAGAGAGGCTGAGGAGAGCAACTAACTTCCCCGCTTCCTCACAGCTAGGGTTGGAGCAGGGTGGCTGTGAATGTGACCGCTGGCCAGAGCTAGTCTCAAGCTGCCCCTCTTAGAGGACTTTCTTTTTTGTCCTCCTTTGTCCCTGGGAACATTAACAGCATTTTTCTTTTGTTCCCCCTTCTTCTTTTTCTTTTTTTTTATTGGATATTTTCTTTATTCACATTTCAAATGTTAACCCCTTTCCTGGTTCCCCCCAACCCCATCTGGAAACTCCCTATGTCTCGCCCTCCTTCCCCCTGCTTCTATGAGGGTGTTCCTCCACCCACCCACCTACTCTCCCACCTCCCTGCCCTCAATTCCCCTATACTGGGGCATCTATTGAGCCTTCATAGGACCAAGGACCTCTCCTCCCATTGATGCCTGACAAGGCCATCCTCTGCTACATATGCAGCTGGAGCCATGTGTACTCCTTGGTTGATGGCCTAGTCTCTGGGAGCTCTGGGGGGTCTGGTTGGTTGATATTGTTGTTCTTCCTATGGGGTTGCAAACCCCTGAACATTAACAGCTTTGAGGGCCTGTACTGCCACTAGTAGGGTCCTACACCCTGACACATCTTTGTCAATAGTCTCTTTATTAAAAGCCTCCATAGCTTACACATGATAACCAACCAGCCAACCAACCAAGCAACCAACAACACTCACCACCTCCCAAAAGTAAACAACAACAACAACGAACAAGCAAAAATGCCTCATTTTTGTGATGGCTACACAGGGTCCTAGTTTGCCTGCAATGGCTACTGAATTGGTAATGACTACAGTATGTCGGCTGATGTAAGAATCCTACCAGGAGGGTGAAAAAATCCTAGCAAGGGTGTTTTAATCACTTAGGCCCAGAGTGAGTGTCCAGGTATGTTTTAGAGATTTCCCTAGTGTGCACTTGCCTGACAGCACTGAAACACCTTTCGGAAGCAGGAAGCACGTTTGATACCCGGATGCAGCTCTGTGGGTTTGGAGCAGTGATCGTAGCCTGATGGCATTTTCCCGGTCTGTGACTCATGTACCTTTTAAGGAAGGATAGAGCTGCTGAAGCTGATTGGCATTTTTGCCTGCTCTGCTTTATATCAAGATGAACATTGACAAGACGGAGGGTTTGGATACTATGTGGACAAACAGGATTTGCACACAGGTTGTAAAAGTAACAGTGTAACTATTTTAGTTGTTTCCGTGTGTCTGTGACAAAATACCATAACCCAAAAACAATGTACAAGAGTTTATTTTTGGCAATGAGCTCTCAAAGCCCTCCCTCCCTTGGTGACATACTTCCTCCAGCAAGACTTCACATCTTAAAGGTTCCATACTATCCTAAGTTGATGCCACCAACCAGGGACCAAGTGTTCAAATACCCGAGACCGTTGGGGACATTTCTCACTCAAACCACAGCGATAACCACCGTTAGGAACTCTCTGTGTGCTGTGCTCTGTTGTAGGCCCATGTAGATAGATTTGCTTCTCAACACAATCTGACCAAGTAGGCTAGTATTGTCCCCTCTTCCAGATGAGGAAACTGAGGCACACTGAGGTTGAGGAACTCTTTAGAGTCCCACATCTGGTAAAACGCAGACCTGAAAGTTCAACTCCAAGAATGAGGTTCTGTAGTTCATGTCCCCAACCCTCATGCCTCATGGATGCCCCTATAGTGCCACTGGGAGCAGAGGGAGCTGCTCACGATCTGCTCAACAAGCATGCACTGAATTATTCACCCTCTCCTGAGTTCAGAGATCCTCCTGCCTCTGCCTTCCAAGTGCCGGGGTTAAAGTCTTGCACCACCACCGCTGGCCCTCTCAGTGGGGTTCTTAAGCATCAAGGGTAGCGCAGGGTTGGTCTGGAAAAGTCTGGAAGGTAATACGGGAGTTCTAACACAGCGAGCCACATCCTGTTTCCTTTTTGAGGCTGTATCGCTTGGTTAGTCTCGCTCGGAACAGGAAGGCTGAAGCCAAGAAACTTCAGGTGTCTGAAAGTAGAACGTGTAAGCGAGTGGAGATGCCCCGCCTCCGAGTGAAAGTAGAGCTGGCAGGAAGTGTGAGTGTTATGGAGTCTCGCCCTGGCCAGGGTGCTGTGGCTTCCCCTCCCTCAGACCTGGGTGCTCTTCTGCAGGCAGCGAGACCCCCTTGCTGCTCACCTCTCTGTAGCTTGCAGGTCATTTCTGAAAGCCTGCTTCTCTGTTTGGGGAACCTTTGCTTCTGAGGACTGGGTTTAAGATTCACTCCCCGCTCTGCATGGATTCTACATCAGCCTGGGCGCTCCTGGGCATTCCTTTCCGCCTGAGTGGCTGTTTGATTCCCTCAGCAACTCCTGCATGGTGTTCTGGATTCTGCTCCTTCTTTTTATATTTATTTTTAAATTACATGTATTTAGTGTATGTGTGTGTGTGTGTGTGTGTGTGTGTATTGCGTGCCCACATGCATGTAACAGAACACATGTGGAAGCCAGAGAGATAACTGTAGGAGTTGATTCTTTCCTTCTCCTATGTGGGGATGCTGGGAGAGTGCTGGGGGCTGGAGACTGAACCGGGGTCTCCGTCCTTGGCAGCAGAGGCCTTTTCCCCACCCACTTTGCTGGCCTTACCTGTCTTTTGCTCAGCAAACAGCTGGTTTTTGCTCAGCTACAACTCTATGTAGCAGGCATCTTATGATGTGCTGAGAAATCGGATGTGACTGTCTCTCTTTAAGGATGTTCAGTGTGGGCTAAGGTGGCAGGCAGGTAAACAGATGCTTTGGAAAGGTGCCAGAGCGCAGTCATGGTGAGACAGTTTAGAGGAGCCCACAGCGACTGGTCTTACACTTGTCCTCCACGAGGTGTGAGGTAGGAGATGACAAGTTCTGTGTTCACGCCTTGTCAAAAACCACAGGAAGGAGCTGAGCACACAGTGTGAGCTGCTGGTTCGCCGCCCACCATTCGCGGTTTTCGAGCGTCTTGTCTCTCCCTGACTCTGCCTTTCTGCCCCTTCCTCACCTCTCTTACTTGCCTTTAGGTGGCGGTTCACAACCAACTGCAGATCTCGTGTGCCTTTCGGGGATGAACGGCAGCACCCTGTGGTCCAGCCCCCTCCCGGAGGAGGCTCAAGATGTCATATGCTTAGATCTGATACCAGGAAGCGTGGCCAAAACCATCTGCCTCGTGACAGGGACTCGCAAGATGCTCCGTGCATTCAATGCAACGTCAGGTAAAGAGTGGCCTTGACAGCCAATGGCTCCTAGTGTTTCCCCTTATCTCTGTCTCCCTCAGTGCTGCAGTCACCATCACTCACAACACTATGTCCAACTTTTACTTAGATGCTGGGATATGAACTCTCTTCCTCACTTGGTTTGCTAAGTATTCTTAAGCATGAAATTATATCTGTAGCCCTAGAAACCAATTTTTAATAAGTAAAATATGATTCATATCATTAAAAAAAAAAAAGAGTGGCCTTAAGCGCACAGAGCGCTGCCTCCGTGAGCCTCGGTGTTGATCTGAGCAGCCTGCAGGGGGAAAGATGGTCGTCCTCTGGCAAGCTGGAACTGCTCTGCTGCTCTGGTTCAGAAGGCGGTGGTTAAGGGTAAGAGATAAGGGGCTCGGGAGGATGGAGGAAGTCTATTCTTGTTGCAATCTATTTGGTGATAAGACAAATAAACTCTTACCCAAACAGATGCTGCCAGGGGGCCTGGTTGTAAATAGTGTCTCTGCTCTGGTCTTTCTACAACAGGCAAGAGAGTGTTACCTCCTTGTCTTTGAATTGTGCTGGTTTGTATGTGAACCTGGGTCCTGGCTGGATCCTGGGAAGAGAACTCCCAGTCTTGTGCTGATATGGCCTTTTAGTTTCTTTTCTCTTTTAGATTCACAGGCCAGCAGTGGTGAAACTGAGTCTAGTATGAGACAGATATCTCCACATAATATAATATAATTAATATAATTTATAGAATTAATATAATATTCTATGGGCCATAATCTCAAGAGAAGTTGGATAGCAACACCCCTAGTTTTGCTCCCTCCTTTTTGTCACATGGTTTTACCCTGTACCCCAGACCTTGAGTTCATGAGATCCTCCTGCCTCAGCCTCCCAAGTGCTGGAGTTATAGGTGTGAGTACCAAGCTTGTCTAGTGGGGTACCTCTGAGTGGGGAAAAAAAATTATACACACACATGCATGCGTGCGCACACACATGCATACACACACCACTTTGTAGAGAGAATCCTTAGCATGCACCAAGCTCCCAGTTCGAGTCCCAGCACCACATGAAGTGGGCATAGTGGGCAGGCCTGTGCTCTCAGCACTCATTTAAGAGGTAGAACGAGGATCCAAAGTTTAAGGCCATCCTTGGCTACACAGTAAATTCAAGGCTAGCCTGAGATATATGAGCGCCTGTATTTAAAACAAATCCTCGGAGTACACTTCCTGTCCTAGCTCAGGACTGATGTCCTTGAAAGCCTTCTGTGGTTTCTCTGGTGTGGGCTCCTTAGTGTCTGCAATGCCCTGCGACAGACACATCCCTCAGCCCTAGTAGAGTGAGCTCCTACTTGCCAGAAGGACATAGACATCTCTGTTTATCTGATATACAAAGTCCAGGTGTGTGGGACTGAAGAGATCCCTCAGTGGTTAAGAGCACTGGCTACTCTTACAGAGGACCTGACTTCAGGTCCCAGCAACCCAGGGTAGTTACAACCAGCTATAACTCCAGCTACAGGGGTTCTGATGCCCTCTTCTGATCATCCACAGCATCAGCCCACATGCAGTGCACAGGCATACATGCAGGCAAAGTAGTCACACACATAAAATAAAACAAGTAGGGCTGGCGAGGTGGCTCAGTGGGTAAGAGCACTGACTGCTCTTCTGAAGGTCCTGAGTTCGGATCCCAGCAACCACATGGTGGCTCACAACCATCTGTAATGAGATCTGACGCCCTCTTCTGGTGTGTCTGAAGACAGCGACAGTGTATTACGCTGGAGCGAGCAGGGCCGGAGCAAGCTCACGGCCATCTGTACAGCTACAGTGTACTCCTACACATAAAATAAACAAATAAATCTTTAAAAAAAGAGAATATTTTCTAAAAAAAGAAACCACTAAGTAAATAAACTAAAATCAAGATGTAAGGCTATTCCCTGCATATGTAGTCAGATGCTTGAGGGTTTCAGACCCCACTTCCTGCTGTCTTTGTCATGAGACAGAAACTGATGGGAAGACGTGGGGAGAAGCCGCTGTCTTGTATTCAGCTGTTGAGTTTTCTCTTCTGGCTCAGCAATGTTGCACCTGCCTTTTGCTGAGAGAGAAAGTGGAGGTGATGATCTACCTCTGTCCCCTTCCCTAGGGAAAGTCCTCTGGACTCTAAACCCAAGCCACCTGTCCAACGGTACCTTGGCCGCCCCGGTTGTGGTGCTGCCAGACCTGGATGAAGACGGGGTCAGAGATCTGGTGGTGCTGGCTATTGGAGAACTGCAGGTACAGTCTCTAGTGATGGTTACTGTGAGTGCCGCTGTGTAGGACCTTGTTGATGCAGTGGCTTAGGCCGGAATAGATTCTCTTGGTGAGGTTAAGTGAACTGAGAATATTCCAAATTCATTTCCTATGATACACTGTGGTTCTGAGGGCTGTGGGTTAGGAGAGCTCTGGAGGCAGAAGGCTCGTGGATAAATTCCTTCTGTACCACTCTGTAGCTTTGTGGCCCAGGACAAACTGTACCCTATCCACGCTCTGGCCCCTTTACATGTCTACATGAGAAGGTTTTATCTCTCCCTGTAGGCTGCTTATGAAAGTGAGAGCTAACAAGTTAAGTCCCTAGAAAACTGCGTATTTTTTACTCTGTAAATGGAATGTTGGCTTTACTATATTGTATCTATTTAAAATTTACTTCAATTGTAAAACAACAGGATGGATGGAAAAGGCTCATCAGGCCTTAGGTATAAGGCTCATAATAAGCCTTAGCTATGGCTTAGTTGGTAGCTTGGTGGTTTGGCATGCATGAAGCCCTTGTTTGGTTCCCTGAAATGCATAAATCAGGTGCTGTGGTAATACTCCTGTACTCAGGAGATGGAGGCAGGAGGACTGGAAGTTCAAGGTCGTCTGTGATGACATAGTAGGCTTGAGATGAGCCTGACACATGTGTGGTGAGACCCAGCAATGACAACAACAACATTCCAAGCAAGCGCTTCCCCCTTGTAACCACAGCATTCAGAGGTTTGAGTGTTCTAGGTGAGCCTGGGCTGCACATTGAGACCTGTCTAAACTTGGGGTGTGTACTTTTAAAAATTACTACCACCTTTTCCAAGATTGGAGGGAGCTCTGGCCCCTCCCTCCTTTCCTTTTTTTTTTTCCTTTTTTTTTTCTTAGATATTTTC
>NW_022196903.1:129113440-129145096 GCF_008632895.1 Mastomys coucha
TCTCTGCTCCATAGTTAGTCTCTGCAACTCCTTCCATGAGTATTTTGTTCCCCCTTTTAAGAAGGAATAGTGTCCACATTTTGGTCTTCCTTTTTCTTGAGTTTTTTGTGGTTTGTGGATTGTACTTTAAGTATTCCGAACTTCTGGGCTAATATCCACTTATCAGAGAGTGCATACCATGTGTGTTCTTTTGTGATTGGGTTACCTCACTCAGGATGATATTCTCCAGATCTATCCATTTTCCTAAGAATTTCATAAATTCATTGTTTTTAATAGTACAATGAGTAGTACTCCATTGTGTAGATGTACCACAATTTCTGTATCCATTCCTCTGCTGAGGGACATCTGGGTTGTTTCCAGTTTCTGGCTATTACAAATAAGGCTGCTATGAACATGGTGGAGCATGTGTCCTTATTACATGTTGGAGCATCTTCTGGGTTATGCCCAGGAGTGGTATAGCTGGGTCCTCTGGTAGAATTTATTTTATCTTATTTTATTTTTACCCAGCTTAGATTCAGGGCTAGGGTTTGGCCACCAGCCCTAACCTAACCGGGCTTCTCTTTCTACCCACCTTTGCTCCAGGAGGGGCCAGGGTACGAGCCCACTCCAGAGACCCTTGAATCTGAGACACACACGCAGCTGTTACCTTTTTAACTTGCCTACTAGGCACAGTTGCAGGGCGCAGATAACTCCTGCCTGGAAAAGTGATCCCTTACCAATTTATCATCTCCGTTTTTCCTCCTGCCCTAAACTTAGTGGCTTGTTCCTCCTAGCCCCTGCCAAACATCTTTGGCTATCTGCCTGTAGTGGAGACTGAAGGCCCTGGCTGCCCCCTGAGGCCTTACATGGTTGCTGTGTCCTTCTTCCTCTGAAGTACGGCAGAACCTCCAATCTCCCTCTCCCTCCTTGTGTCTCCTTTTCCTCCTGGGACCCGGAAGTCATTCCATCCAGCAGTTGCCATCCCCCCCCCCCTTCTTTATTGACAAATCAAGAACCAATTTGGGAATGGGAGTTTAACATCAAGACCTCCTTCTACATGAACTAATCAGACTAAAATCCTTTCTGACTCATCAGTGACCAAAGGGAGGACAGGCTTTCACTGTGGATGTGGTAACTCATATCTATAATTCTAGCACTTGGAAGCTGAGGCAGGAGGATTGCTGTAAGTTCGAGGATAGCCTGGACTACTTAGTAAGTTCTAGTCTGTCTAGTATGCCACAGTGATGCAGTGTGGCGCGCTCGGCATACAGATGAAATAGAAGGCTTCTCTCTAGTCTCAGGAAAGAGCAAATTAGTGGGCAGTTATCGCAATTAAAATTTTTTGCTTTTGCTTTTGTTTTTGTTTTTGTTTTTGTTTTGAGACAGGATCTCACTATGTAGCCCTGGCTGGCCTCAGATTCACATAGATTTGCCTGACTCTGTCTCCCAAAGTTGTACTAGGATTAAAGACATATGCCACCATAACTGGCTTGCAATTTAAATGTAAGCTATAGACAGCTGGGTGGTTTGTAGTGCACGCCTTTAATCCCAGCACTTGGGAGGCAGAAGCAGGCAGAACTCTGTGAGTTCAAGGCAGCCTGGTCTACAGATTAAGTTCAAGGACAGACAGGGCTATACAGAGAAACCCTGTCTTGAAAAACAACAACAACAACAACAACAACAACAACAACAACAACAACCAAAGAAAAAAGAAAAAGAAAAAGAAAAAAAGCAGTATATATTTTATTGTATATATAGATGCTTTACCCACATATATGTCTTTGTACTACTTGTGTGCCTAATGCTTTTGGAGATCATGAGAGGACATCAGATCCCCTGTGACTGGATTTACAGATAGTTTTGAGCCACCATATGGGTGTTGGGAACCATTGCAGGACAATCCTGTGGAACCATCCATCTTGTTGGCCCAGCCTTTCTCAACTAAGATCAGTCTCACTGGCTCATCTGTTTTACTGTTATCTTTGAGACAGGGTCTCCTTTTGTAGCCCTGTCAATCTCACTGGCTCATCTGTTTTACTTTTATTTTTGAGACAGGGTCTCCTTTTGTAGCCCTGCCAGACTCAGATTAGCCTATCTCTGCTTAGTCGCTACGTTGGCCTGATAAAGGAATGATTCACATAGCGTTTTATTTTAAATAGTTACTCTTTATGTATGAGTGCCCTGTCTGCAAGTACACCTGCATGGGGGAAGAGGGCCTCAGACCTGGGCTATTGGAGACTAGAACTCAGGACCTCTGGAATAGCTGAGCTATCTTGCCAGCCACCTCACACAGTGTTTTTAAACTTTGCATCCTAGTCACTATGAATAGAAGGGGCTGGACTGCTTTCTGATGGAACCCAGGTCCCACAGCCCAGCAAGGTTACCATACACATTCTTGCACATCAGCACATTTGGAGATCTTGGTTTATTGGTTTGAGATTTTGGGGGACAGAGCCTCACTGTGTATCACAGGCTTGCCTTAAACTTCTGACAATCGTTATCATCTTCTTTGTTTCCCTAGTACTGGAATTTCAGGTGTGTACCCCCATGACTAGCAGAAATCTTAGTCTTGCCCCATCTGCTTCTTATGCTCAGTGCTGTTGAAGGGCGGTGGGCCAGGCTTTTGAGATTCTCCACACTACAGGGCCCTTGTTAGAGGAATCAGCTCATGTGCTCTTAACTCTATCTCTACCTCGTCTATTGGCCAGCTGGCCTTGCAGAATTTATTTGAGTGATAGTGTACAGCGTATATGATAGTCTCCATCCTGCCTGAAAGTGAGTTACAGGATATTCCAAGGTGGATTTAGGGCAGTGCCTACTGGCTACTTCTGCCTTGATTACAGGCAGTGGTGAATGTGAGGAGCTGTGTGAGTCACAGACCTAAGGAAGGGAATATATTTAGGACTGCGACTTAAGAGTAGAGGAGTCCTTAGGTCTGGGAGAGGTGTGAACTGAATTTGGCAGAAGAGCCTGCTTTGGTATTTGGGGACTGGTCTGGTCTAGAATGTTATGGAAAAGGGACCTGAGAAGGCTGTAGTCATTGCCGTCACACTGTGTGTCAGTCTGAGTCTGAGCCATGGTCCTGTGTACCTTTCTCAAGCCCCCAGGCTAATACTAATGCCACTGATGCGTGAGCCCTGTTGCATTGCTAATCAATCAGCTCAGGAGATATAGTGTTGGTGGAGATGTTTATTCTCATATCTTCCATTCTCTGTTCCTACTTCAGTGCCATTTGGCATCTTGGAGTGAATCTGACCTCCACCTAGTTTAAACCCAGTGACTGTTAACCTGGTCCCACTAAGCCAGTTACTCCAAAGGCTAAATATCTGTCTTAATAGAGTCCCCTCAGAGACAGGGAGGTTCTTTCCCCTTGAACCCCACCTGTCATATGTTCTTTAACGTCTGCAAAGAGCTCTCTGTTCATGGTTGCCTCAGCCTGAGGATCCCATTACTTCTCTTAAGGCAAATTCAATCTCTGCTTGTAGCTGAAGACTTTCTAACATTTGTTTCTTGCATATAGTCAGTGAATGAGCTCATATCTTTTCATTAACCAATGTCTTAGTTAGGGTCTCCTTGCAGTGAAGAGGCACCATGACCAGGGCAACTCTTGTAAGGACATTTAATTGGGACTGGCTTACAGGTTCAGAGGTTCAGTCCATTATCATCATGGCAGGAGCACGGCAGCATCCAGGCAGGCATGGTACAGGAGGAGCTGAGAGTTCCACATCGACATCTGAAGGCCTCTAGGAGAAGACTGACTTTCTCAGGCAGCTAGGAGAGGGGTCTCAAAGTCCATCACTGTAGTGACACACCTCCTCCAACAAGGCCACACCTCCTCCTAGTACCTCTCCGTGGGCCAAGCATATTCAAACTAATATAGTCAATTAATTGGTAAAATGATTTCTTCTTCCAATTTTGATTCATCTTCCAACCTAAGGCCTTTTAGAGCATTAAGTTTGTTATATAGTGTTTCTGCTCTGCAATACACTTACTCTAGTCGTGTGGCCTTTGACAAGGATGTTTTAGGATTCACAATGGCAAAGTGCCAGGACCTTCCCCTAAAAACTCCCCTCTATTATCAACAGAATAAGTCATTTTTTCCTGGGTGTGCTATAAACCTTACACCTGTCTATCTTCTCTATAAGAAGATATCTTATAGAGATATCTTATCTTCTGTCTAAGAATCCATAATGATGAACCGTGACAAACACTTTATTAAAGGGCCTGGAGAGGTGACTCAGTGGTTGTGCTTGCTGCTTTTTCAGAGCACCGGAGCTTGCTTGGTGCTTAGCACTCATGTCACATAACTCAGGGCTGCCTGTAGCTTCAGTTCATGGAGATCTGATGCCCTCTTTTGACCTCCAAGGGTACCTGCTCACACATAGTTCATAGTCAACACACACACACACACACACACACACACACACACACACACACACACACAAATACAATAAAAGTAAATGAAAAACAGAGTTTTTAGAGCTCAGGCCAAGAAACCTTGGCCAGTGGGTTAAATTCTCCCCACTGTTAGTTTTCCCAAATAAATTTTTGTTGGAGCATAGTCATTTTCTGTTCCTCCTGTGATAGATTTCATGCTAGAATAACAGTAGAGAGTAGTTGCTATGGAGACCATGCAACTGGAGAGGCTTACAATATCTACTAGCTGGCTGTTGGCAGAAAAGTGTTGCTGACTTTGTGAGTGGACTTGACAGTGGCTAGGCCAGACATCTGGTGTTACGGGAGAATTCTTTGGGCTGATACATGGATGCATCAGTGTGTTAGTCACTGCTGAGATCAAATACCTGGCAAAGTCAACTGAAGGGAGGAAGGTTTCACTGTGTCTTACAGTGCGAGGAGCCAGGCTGGGAGGGAAGGCATGGAGGCGGGCAGGAGCACCAAGTGCTGTCTCATTGTATTCACAGCACTGTCACACTGTATCCAAGCGCTGTCTCATTGTATTCACAGCACTGTCACACTGTATCCACAGACAGGAAGCAGGGAGACAGAAATGCCTGTGCTCACTTCTGTTGTGTTCCTATTGAAATCTCATTTCATTTATGTGTGTGCATGTGTTTGTATGTATGTCTGGGTGAGTCTGTGTGCGCACATGTGTGTATGAGATCATCCTAGGATGAGTTTCGGTCCCACAGAGCCAGAGTTGCAGGGATTTGTAAGCTGCCTGACTTTGGTCATGGGATTGGAACACTGGTCCTCATGGTTGAACAATGAGTACTTATAACTGCTGACCCTTCTCTGCGGCCCCTGATTTTTTAATTTTTGTTCAATCAAGACCCCAAACTGATAGGACGAAGCTGCCCGTATCCAGGGTTGGTCTTCCTACTTGGTTAATCCTTTCTAGAAACATCTTCAGAGACACCCAGAGCTGTGTTTCCTTGCTGATTCCAATCCCTATCAAGATGACCCTCTGGATCTCTCTGGTAGAAACTGGTAATAGAGTAAAGACCCTCCCTTGTATATTTAGCTCTCGATCTTTAGGCAATGACATACTTGGCAACCACTGTGCTTCATCATCAGAGTAATCTTAAAGATACTCTTCATACATATATAATCAGAGAGTTTACATTTGCCCTGTTTCTTATCTCCAGGGCAGTAAGCAAGGAAGTTAGGCTTTGTGCTTTCCAACCTCCGGAAGTGTTCCCAAGCCCTTAGCTCGTGAGGCCTTACAGAAATGAAAGGCCTCTATTAATATATGTCCCCTTTCTTTTACTTCTCCAGCCAGATCTGTGTTTTCTGCTGGTATCTGGCCGGACAGGGAGTCCTGTGGGCCGACTTGTGAAGTATAACGTCGTGGGAGTGGGGAATCTGATTGGTCCCCAGGTTTACACCACCGCCAGTGGAGCTGTCTACATACTGTTCGGCTTTGGTAAGAAGCAAGGCTGGCTTTGGCTTCTGCTCCCCTGGTGAAGGTGCCTTGGCCTCCTGTGAGACAGGGGTTGCGTCTCCTGTGAGAAGGGGTTGCCGGTGTCGGCTCTTTTTCTTCTCCTGTTATAGGGCCTCTCCCCTACTGCAGGTCATTAACTCTGCTTTCCCTTGATGCCGTCTCTGGAGAGGGACTGACTTCATTGTCTTGATCACTTTCCCCTCACTCCAAGTGGGACCAGCTGGAGTGGGCTCTGCGGGACCCTCGGGATCTGTTCTGTTTCTCTTGCCCAGTACCCCGCCCTGGGATAGCCTGGGGGAGTTCTTTTAAACTCAGCTTCTCAGTGTTAACTCTCCCTGTGGCACTAGGAAACATAGAAGCTGTCGCCCTGCGGGACATTTTTGTTCAGGCCCAAAATCGAGACAGCTCACCACCCTCTCTGCAGATAGAGGAGCCGGAATGGGAGAAGCACAGATCTGTCAATCTTTCTGAGCTCATCGATGTTTACAGGTATGGCTGATGCGATATGTTTACAGGTGCGGTTGATACGATGTTTACAGGTATGGGTGATACAATGTTTACAGGTATGGCTGATATGATGTTTACAGGTATGGCTGATATGATGTTTACAGGTATGGCTGATACGATGTTTACAGGTATGGCTGATACGATGTTTACAGGTATGGCTGATACGATGTTTACAGGTATGGTGATACAATGTTTACAGGTATGGTTGATACAATGTTTACAGGTGTGGTTGATACGATGTTTACAGGTATGGGTGATAACGATGTTTACAGATGTGGTTGATACCGTGTGGCCGTAGAGAGGTCTTCTGGAGACTCATACACCACAGGGTCTCTGAGTTTGGGTTGACTAGTGCGTAAGGATTGGTATTAACTTATGGTCCAAAGTAGAACAGCTAAATATTTATAAAATGGCTGTAAAGCTAGAGGAAAGCTTTGACCTTCCCTTCCCTATATTGTGACAGAGCAGGAGTAGGATACATGAAATCTTATTATTTTAATTTTTATTTACTTTTCAACTTGTGCTGTCATATGCAGTGATCTATGTATTTTACCTGTACAACTCTTGTCTTGGGTAATAATTGTTTTATTTCTTTCAGTCAGAAATTTCAAATCACTTCTAGCATTTTTCCCTCTGGTATTATCATGTTATTTTAGTGAATTTGATGGAGTGGTTCCAGTAGTGTGGAAAAAGAAATCATTTGATGAAGTAAATGCCAAGAGTTACTGCCCAAGCTTAATGACAGTCAGGCCACCTATTCCCATCCCCATCTGTCCTCTGCACCACTATCCTTAGCTCTGTTACTGTCCCCAGAGGGTCCAGGTAGAGAGGATTCCCAACCAGGAAGAGTTGGGAGTCTGTATCATGGACTGTGGATTCACTCCTCTGCAAACTGAAAATATTTGGAAAAAATTGTGCATGCACCCAGCATATACAGCTTGGTTTTTTGTCATTATTTCCTGAAGGGTAAATATTGCAACTATTTATACATTGTACTGAGAGTTATAACTAATCTAGAGATGGCGCACCTTACATGGCAGGAAAAGGGTTGTATGGAGACAATGTATCGTTCAGTGTAAGGATGATGAGCAGGCAAATTTGGTCTCTGCAGCAGCTCCTGGGACCAGCTCCCATACAGACACTTAAGAGATAATCAAATATAGAAGCAAACATCAAAATGAACAGCTATGGGCCTCTCATCCACACCAGAGACTAACTGTTGGGTTTTGTTCCATGTAGTGATGGAGTTGAGCTTCTCCAGTTGGTGAAGGCCCCAGATTCCAACAGCAGCAGCCTCCTGATTACAACTAGACAAGGCCTGGTCCTGCTTAGGGGCCGAGATCTTCTGCCTCACTGGAAACTGAACCTTCAAGGCCTACGCAGGTTTGCAGAGTACCCTTCATGGCTGCTGTCCTGAGCAACTCTCCTGTCTTAAAAACGATCTAAAGCCATTGCCTGTTACCCGAGGCTGGTGCGAGGGAAGGGAGGGAGGCGCCTGGTTCTTTCTGTATGTGCTGTTTATTGCTTCTGTGTCTGTCTGCAGCCAGCCCACTCCGGGGTATTTCACTGACGACCAGACACTGGACTTCCTCCTTCAGACACAAGACGGAAATGGAATGAAAAAGGTAAAAACAGGCGTCAAATCAACTAGAACTTTTGGAAAGAGTGTGCTCTGTGTCCAGCCCTGCGTGGGACCCTGGGAAGAATATGAACCGGAAGCATAGTCTCTCCCTTCAGAGAACTCCAGTCTAGCGGATGGATAAACTGGAAACTCATGGATCATTGCTAAAATCTGCAACATCAACTTTTCTAGACCAATCTTATGTTCGTTTGGGAGCCTGTACTTCCAGTTGGGTGGGAGGAATCATTGTGCAAAGCTGGGTAGGGAAAGGTAGATATAAATGGATGTCATATTCCAGTACAGGCATCACCAGGCTTCAGAGAAGTTGGGACTCAGTGGCTGGACATATGGGAGGCTTTTGCTAAAGGCTGGCAATATGAGTAGGGCCTTTCAGGTCGGATTTATGTTGTGGACAGCAAGGGAGTGCCAGATCGGGAGCACCAAGACCAGAGCTCGAGACAGAGGTGCTGCAGCAGGCTGAGGGACACTGAGCCATGAGCCCTACACCTTGCCTTTTCTGTAAGGTTGTGTGTAGTGAGGGTGTAATGCTCTGAGAGTCATTCTTCACTCAGTTAATGTTAGAGGCAAAATTATACAGTTTTTGTGTTTGTTTGTTTTGTTTTTTGAGACAGGGTTTCTCAGCGTAGCCCTGGCTATCCTGGAACTCTCTCTGTAGGTCAGGCTGGCCTTGAACTCACAGAGATCCTCTTGCTTCTGCGTCCCGAGTACTAGGATTAAAGGTGTGTACATCTACTGCCTGGCTCAGAGTTTTAGTTTTTAAAAAACAATCAGCCTAGACTTTTTTTTTGTTGTTGTTGTTGTTTTGTTTTTTTGAGACAGGGTTTCTCTGTGTAGCCCTGGCTGTCCTGGAATTCACTCTGTAGCCCAGGCTGGCCTTGAACTCAGAAATCCGCCTGCCTCTGCCTCCCAAGTGCTGGGATTAAAGGCGTGTGCCACCACTGCCCGGCTCAATCGGCCTAGATTTTATGTTGACAATCAAAGCTAACCAATTTGGGGCCAAAAATGGCCAATAAACCTCATACTGAAGCTTTGCGGACTTTCTTCTTACTGGTTCTTAAGGAGCACAGCAGCAACTGTTGCTCCAATATTCATTCCATTGCAATAGGTCTTACAGGTAATCTAGAAAATGACCTAAGTGCACATGAGGGCATGTGTAGCTCTGCGCAAATGCTTGCGCTGTGTAAAAGGGACTTGGCATCTGGCGGTTCTGTGTGGCATGTCAGGCGTTGGAGCCCAGCGCCTCACAAATGTGGAGGAGGACGAGTACCGCCCGTGGGGGTGTTCGCCTCGCGGTTGGCTTTTCTGTGTCTTCTTGTCCTCTGCTCCCCTGCAGACCGGCTGAACCTTCTCTGTCTTCTTGTTTACAGATGATGGTGGTAGACGGAGCTTCCGGCGCCATCGTCTGGAGTTACAGTATCCCATGTAACATGAAGGAGACGCCAACCACTTCTGCAATTACTTCAGACCAGAAGTCTGTCTTCCTCTTCTGGGCTGAAGCGCTGACTGCCGCATCTCTCAGCTCTGTGAGTGTGTGTGTGTGTGGGGGGGTGGGGATGGAGGGGTAGGTGGTGGGGATGGGGGGGCAGTTCCTCTCTCTCAGACGGCCATAGCTGCTGCTCCACAGGGCTGATGTGGGTCTCAGGATGTTTGCTCATCAGTCACCTGCTAAGGCCTTGAGTGGACAGAGATTTGTGTTCCCCAGCAGGTCTCCCCGTTACCTTCCCAGGAAGGATGTGAGCACTGGCTACTGCCCTTAACTACAGACTAACGACAGTGTTGGTGGAGGTGGGGCTGGGGTTGGGTGGGGACAAGAAAAGCACTCTTAGATGCCATGTTCAGAGCCACAGGCCAATATGCTGCTGTGAAAGAGGAGAGATCATTATGATTGGTTGGTTGGGCAGAAGTTGGCCAGGCTCTAAAGCCAGTACACTTAGACAGCTGAGAGCGTGAGAAGGGAGATAGAGCCCTGGGAGTGGGGGTGCAGAAGAGGCCTAAGCTGAGGGGTCGGTGGGAATCACGGAAGGCAGATGTCAGTTTTTGTCTCATACGGCCTTATCTGGGTGGAGTGCGTGAGCGGGGGTGGCTTAGGCGGGGTTGCTCCCTAGAATGTGTTGGAACTCAGCTGTAAGCCCAGCTGACTTAGTCCAGTGGAATGCACACCACCTCACTTCCTATGTGCTGGATGCTGGGGCTATCTGTGGGGAACTGAGCATAACAGGATGCAGTGCTGAACCTCTGGAGAAGGCAGGGGGCCCAGGGGCAGGGGAGCATGGTAGACACACAGTGCTGAGTTTGTCAGCCATGACCTCCCAACACGTTACTTTTCGGAACCTTCTGTTCTTTTTTTTTTAAAACCTGTTCTTTACTCACAGAGATGCTAATCTTTCCCCTCACTGATGGTCAGACTTATCTCACGTCTAGGGTATGGTTCTAGCTCTGCCATCCCCTCAGTCCTGGTTTCCTCACATAACAGTGAGGGGTTTGGACCAGATGGTCTTCAAAATGAGCTCCTATATGCAACTCCAAGGGCCGTGGAGGGGCTGACAAGGGGTGTCCTTGTGAGTGAGTTGCTTGCCGCCAAGGTTGACAACCCGAGTTTGAACCCTGGGAACCCCGTGGTAAGAGAGGAAGACTGACACCCCTCCCTCCCAACCAGGAGTCTTCCGACCTCTACATGCACACTGTGGCACATGGGCCCATGTATATACATACACACAGCATATATAGGTATGTGAACCGAAGAAGGGACATACTGATTTCAGTTGAGGGTGATTAGAGAGTGTTTCATGAAGAGATTGATTACAAGTCAGGGCTGAGGCTGAGAGGTTGTAGAGGAGGGCTTGGTGGTGGGGAGGGAGACTAGACAGGAGGAGATAATGCGAGTGATTGCAACCAAGAGGAAGTGTGCTGCACTGAGGAGGTCCTCAGAGCTTGCTTGCTTTCTTCCTTCCTTCCTTCCTTTCTTTCTTCCTTCCTTCCCTTTCTTTCTTCTTTCTTTCTTTCTTATTTGTTTTTTTTTGTTTGTTTGTTTTTGTTTTTTTTGAGACAGGGTTTCTCTGTGTAGCCCTGGCTGTCCTGGAACTCACTCTGTAGACCAGGCTGGCCTTGAACTCAGAAATCTGCCTGCCTCTGCCTCCCAAGTGCTGAGATTAAAGGCAGGCATCATGACACCCAGACTGAAGCGCTTTAACTTTTATGCTGGTGTGAAAGAAGTGTTCAGTTATTTTCATGTCATGCTAGCTGAGCCTAAGGTCTGTCCCTCCATACATGGACACATAGAAATGTCTTCCTCTGCTTTAAGACTTAAGGATGAAAGGCTGTGTTCCCAGCTTCCTCCCCCATTAAGTAGGGTGATTCTCATACAGAGTCCATGGAGGCGGGGCCCAACAGTCTCTGTAATGTAACCAGTGTGTGGCTGTCCATATATAGGCAACCACAGTCCACCCCCATGGGGACGGCGTGACGATGAAGTGCCCTTATGGGTGTTTCTCCTGCTGCCGGGATTCAGATGTCAGTACTCAGATCTTAGTACTTTCTATTTGTAATTGGTGATTTTCTTCAGCTTAGTCAGTCTGGTTCTCTGAGGGACTGTCAGGTGTTTCTGGTATTTACCCCGACTGATGCTTGCCATTGCCGTCAAATGCAGGCCTTTGTCCACACCAGGCAAGACTACCGCGGAGTTACGTTCCATCCCCTCGTGATTGGTTTGGCATCCGATGAAAGGAAATATATTTGGCTACTTTTCAGAAATAGCTTTTCTCTCTACCGGCCTCATCTGTTGTGAGGATGAAGAATTCCAGCTCTGCCATAGGTCAAAGATAGGAGTCTCCACAGACTCCCTCCTCTCTCCCTCTCTGCTTTCTATTCCTTGCCTCCCTCTTTTCTGCAAGTATTCTCTTCCCTTCTCCTCCCTCCCCTCCTCCCCTCTATCTTCCTTTCTCCTCCTTTCCCTTCTCCCCTCTTCCTTTCCCCTCCTCCCTTCTTCCTCCCCTCCTCCTTCCTTCCTGCCCCCTTCCCTCTCTTTCCTCCTCCTTCTCCTTTCTTCCTCCCTTCCTCCTCCCCTCCTCCTTCACTCCTCCTTCTCCTCCTCCCCTCCTTTCTTCCTTCTTCCCTCCTCCTTCCTTCCTCTTCCCCTCTTCCTCCTCTTCTCCTTCCCTCCTCCTTGCCTTTTCCCCTCTTTCTCCCCACTTCCTTCCTCCTTTCCTCTTTCTCCCTTATATATTGTTGGCTGCAGAAAATGGTTTAGAGTCAGGTAATCCTGTGCTTTGGCTTCTGTATGATCATATGGTTCCCCCATAGTTAGGATCTGGAGAGGGTCTGGCCGGCCGGAACCTTCTGCTCTGCTCCTTCCCCCGATGGTGTCCTGTGTGGGAGTTTAGTCACCCGTGCTCTCCTTTTCTGTGACTGTTGCCAGGACGACAGTTCAGGAGCCGAGCCTCCCGGCCTTTACCACCTTTACCTCCTGCACCCAGCCTTCCCCTCTATCCTCCTGGACCTGAGCAACACCACTGGCATAGTGACAGCTTCGGAGGGTGAGTCCCTACGACACAAGAGTGTCCTGGCTGAGTGATTCCTTTATCCACCAAGGGAAGGGTAAGGGCACATCAGGAGGCAGTAGTAATATTTCTGTGGTGTCCCTGGAACCAGGGCATTGCTGGGGAGCGTTCTCAGAGTTCTAGGGTGAGAATACATATTCTGTGGATGTGCTGAGAACTGAGGGGAAGTGTACCCTCATTCCAGGAGGACTCCGGGGGTGATGGTGGAGCCTCCGCTGTGTGCCAGGCGCCTGCAGGGGTTTAGGATTGGCAGTTAACTGCGTGGGGTATAGTGGAAGGAGAGATATTACTTCTAGGGCATTGATTTAGCTATTACTCCTGTGACTATTACACACATTGTATCAAAATTGCAGTCAACAGAAGTACCAAGTAGAGGAAAATAATTAATGCTAACCTGACCACTCTGAACGTTGGGGACTATTCTTCTTCATCATGCATCTAAGTAAACTATAAAGCAGACTTGAGAGCAGATCCTAAAACTACTTCCTTCAGGAACCCACAGCCCTGGAAACTGAACCACTACTGTCTGCAAGTCTGAGCTGGGCAAGGAGGGAGACCAGTCTAGCCACAGCTCCCTGGTGTCCTTCTCTTCCAGATGGGGAGGGGACAGTTAGACAGGTCTCATATAGACCAAGCTGACCTCAGACTGGCTCTGTAGCTAGGATGGCCTTGAACCCTTGACCCTCCTGCCTTTGCCTAAGTGCTTGATTGCAGGTGTGCACCCTTACACCAAACTCCATCATGCCTTTCCACACTCTATTGTCTCTCGTCGACTTGCTCCTTACAGTTCTTTGCCTTGAGCTGAAGCGAAACTGTCTGTCCTCTGTGCCCTGGTCTTCTTGGGACAGAAAAGCTGATCTGGAATGTGCAGGCTGTCAACTGGTCGGGGAGTGGGTGGGTGTGAGCTTGCAAATCCATGTAAGAGATATAAAGAAGCTGGTTTGCAACTTCTGCATAGAACATGGTAAGTAAGAGTCTCACTGGCTGGGGATGTAGCCCACTTGGCCAAGCGCTTGCCTAGCACTCGAGAGGCCCGGGGTTTGATCCCAGCACTGGAGAGGTAGAGGCAGGAGAACCAAAGGTTTCTCCTTGGCTACAGAGCCAGTTCAAGGCTGCTTACCAAGCTAGGACAATACTCTGCCCTGGTCATCCAGAGTAAAGCACTACAGTTACCTGAAACCCTGGGCGGAGGAAGAGAGAAGAGTGGCAACAGAAAAAGAGGCAGGGTGAGCCAAAGCGGTAGACTGGAGGAATGCTGGCTGAGATGGAAGCTCACAGTGTATTAGTGAGAGGTGCCAGTGAGCCTGACTGGTGAATAAAGAAAACCTCATGTTCTTCTCAGACAAGCACTGCTAATTCCTATTTTAAAGACAAGGCAAGGAGTCGAGTGTGGGTCCTTGTGCCTGCCATGTAAATCCGCACGATGACCCGCGCTGCTGGACAGAACCACTCCTCTTTTGCTAATGGTTTCTTGTCATTGTCCTTCCTCAGTTGGAATCAACGACATCTGGAAAGATGCCTTTTATGTCACCAGGACAACAGGGATGAGCCCTGAAGGACACCCTACCTCTCTGGTGGTCAGCAAGCTTAGCCTGCGCTGGGCACTCATGGAAGGCCAGATGGTCCAGCTGAAGGAGACCACCCCTAAAATTGGCCATGGGGAACTGCGAAGATTCCTATCTAGGATAAAATTTGTTGATTCTCCCTATCAGGTAACTAGCTTTTAATTACTTTTTAACTAAAAAAAAAAAAAATTGTTTTAATCACATCTGTGTGTAAGGCTCACACATATCCTGACACGTTTAGTGATCAGTGGACAGTTATAGAAATTATTTTCCTCTGTGTGGGACGTATGTATTTAGAAATGTGGCATCGTGGGTTTTTTTTTGTTTTAACCATCCCAATGACTGGATGGGGTAGATCTTCCTGGCTGGCATTTACTAAAGTAGGGTACCAATGATGTTTACGTCTGTGCAACTTTGGTTTACAGAACCTATATACCATACCTTGCTGAAAATACCAGCCCTTTCCCTTAAAGAATATTTGGGCCAGGTTCAAAGTTGAAGAGCTTATCACTGAGAAGGACCAAGTCCCTGGGGCTCACAAACTATTGGAACTAATCTATACGCAGGGAAAATGAATCTTAGTGAGATTCTGATCTTTAGATTTCCTATTGCTTTGGAAATCTCATTTTAAGAAGATAATAATGGTAATTTCCCCCACAGATCTAGTGAAATGGAATTCTTCAGACTCAGAACTATAGTGACTGGCTCCTGTCTCTCCTGTGTCAGTTCTCTCGAGAGAGGATGACTTCGGGGCCGTGCAGCACTTGGGATCAGTGTACTTTGGCAGCCTGTTGGAGCTGAGATGTAGCGTGATCCGCTTAGCTGGGGAATCTCATGACCTTCCTGTCCCTGCACTAACCCCTTCTCTGGAGAACTCTGTGTGGATACTTTGGAAATGTGAATCTTATAGCTGTTTTAATTTTTTTTGTACCTTTAATTTATAAACCCTTGCGGGGAAATCCAGTGGCCTACAAGCAGGATTATGTTGTTTTGCCTTAGGCCCTATGTGTGTGTGTATGTGTGTGTGTCTGTGTTGAACAATTATTTTTGAGATATGCCCCAAGCTTCAGGGATTCCGTTTCTTGTCCTTGTGAAGTTTGTCTGGCTTGGCCATCTTGATGTGTCTGGATGGCCCTCTCTCTGGTCCTGAGGGTCAAGCCCTGCTGTTTTCCCTCTGTCTATACTGTGGTTCCTTTTCAACTCTAGACAGCAGTGAGAAACACATTATGATGGGGCTAGTTATCCAGGATGCTCATCTGTCTCCTAGACTCGCCACCTGTTGCGTGCTCGTGAGGACAGACATGCTCCTATCACAGAGGGAGCAAGGGGAAGACTTTGCAGGACTCCTGTGACCAGGTCCTTGTGTCAAGCTCTTCGAGCTTCGATGGCTCTGCAGCTATGACCTTTGATTCTGCAATAATGATAGAGGGTTTGCATGCACACTGTCCTCAGCCTAAAGGTCGGAAGTCCCACGGCTTTGTCCTGCCGCAGCTCTGCCCTCTTGCTCTGAGCCCTCTCTGGGGCATCTCCATCTCCTCCTGCTTCCTCTTATATTCAGGGATCTTTTTCTGGACTTTTGCTCCTTGGGTCTGGTATGCAACCTCGCTGGCCCATGTTCTTCCCTCCTTATAGAGCTTTGAAGCATATTCTGAGAAAGTTCTCATGTAAATACTGTAACTTTTTATAATGACCAAGTTCTTTAGAATTATTCCTATCCTTTTTTGCCCCCTTCTATGTAAATGTGTGACTTCTTTTAACTCTTTCAAATGTCTGTGTCATTATCTGATGTGCTGTCTGTTCTCATGGTGACCAATGAACACACACTTCTTGAGGGGAAACCAGATTCTCTCTTCCCTTGGGTGGGTGTGTCTGCTTAACTCATGTTAATAAAGAAATCCCAGAAACTAGACTCTAGGTTTAAGGGGCTATCTACGGATTGCCCACCATAGGTGTTATGGGTGACAGAGGTCGGTCCTTGGTCCGTCCTACAGGTCGGCCTCACCAGACTTGTTGGTACGTCTGCCAGAAGAGCAGAAAAGCATATTTGGAAGTCATATGGGACCAGGTTGACTTTGGGCAGGGGAACAATGAGTAGGATCTTTTAGAGTCTGGAGATGATTCTAGGTTATTTCTAGTAAGTTGAATTTCTGCCAGTAAACGAGCTTAGCATAGAGTTTGGATTGTGGACTAGCTTTCAGAGGACCGGCATGTCAGATGGGTGGTGGTCCTATGGCCTGATCGAGCCTCTGTAGGCACAGTGTTCTCAGCAGGGTGGATGTTCTCGGAGAAGGCAGCCCGTGCTGGAAGGGCTAAGATACAAAGATGCCCCATGGAGACAGGTTTGGGTGGTGCTGCTCGGGCTGGAAGCTGTTTATGCTGGTTGAGTCTTAGCCGAGGGGGAGCGCCACGGACAGGACCACTGAATTCTTCGTGTTTTGGTAGATAACATCCTAACTTCTCACTAGAAGTGTGAATCGCCTCCTTGCTGAATGCAACGGACACTCTAGGCTTACTTCCTGTTGCAGCTGGTACAGAAAGGTAGCTGAGGGTTGAGATGGCTTCATCTGGCCTCCTGTCAAATGCCTCTCTAAACGTCCTCCTCCATGCAGACAATAGCGCACCCAGGTAGCCAGGATAGGAAGCGTTCAATGTGGGGGGCCCACAGAACCAACCTGAGCACTCCTCAGTAATAGTGCTGTCTGCAGGGCAAGGGTCTCCCCGCCTCTCCCTTCCTTCCTTTGTAAGCCCTCCCTGCTCTGCTCCTCACAACATCTTCACCAGCCCCCGAACGGGTGGTGTGGTGATACCAACTAACCCCAAGGAGGAGAATTGCTGTCCACGTTACCTGCATTGAGAAGCAGCCCAGGGGTTGTTGCCAGGAAGTACCGTTTAAAATGTGAACTGCTACAGAACAAATAAATGCTGTGTACAGGAATATACACGTGTCCTCCTCATTCTTCTGCTAACCAGGATGTCTCACTTCCCTTGCAGAATAAAGGTGAGTAGACGGCTGGCACCCTTTGTGGAAGAAAACAGCGCGGCTAGCTTCTGAGATGAGTGAGCAAGTGGGTATCCAGAGGGGAGCATCTCTCTGCCCCAGTCTCATTCATGGTAGAAGCCCCTGTATGAGTCTCCTCTGGGAACCCAGGAGGCCATTTCTAGAAGGGAGCCTGATGCTATAGGCTATAGCAACCTCCATGTATTATACTACCTTCCTAGTGGTTTCTAGGGCCATATTTAGTAATGTTCTTATTTTCAAAATGTTATCGTTATATGTGCCATGGCATGTGTGCAGATGTTAGAACACAACTTTTAGAGTCAATTTCCTTCCGCGGAAGGACCTAGGAATCAACGTCAGACTGTCAGGTGTGTGCAGCAGGCACTTAACCACTGAGCCACTTAACCAGCCTGTTTTTTTTTTTTTTAACTGTTTTGGGATTTATTCTATGTGTAGGGGAGGTTTGCCTGCCCATATGTCTGGCTTTATGTGCACGCGTGTGCCTGTGGAGGCCATGAGATCCTCCAGAGTTGGAGTTACAGTGGTGAGCCACTGTGAGCGGAATGCAGGTCCTCTGGGAGACCAGCCAGTGAGTGCTCTGAACCACTGAGCCCTCTCTCCGACTCTGCCACCAACCCATTTAATCATGCTTTACTAACTGCTAGGAGCATTCAAGACCCTTGTCATGCAAGTGCGCAGGGCACCCTCAATAGTGTCTCCACCTTCCTGTGTGTGACTTCCAAGACGACCCCTAGCGCATCACAGATAAGCCACGATCACAATGCTTAGCTGCGTTTCTTCAACTTTCAGGCAGCTGAGCATGCTTTCCCAGACTCTTAAAGGTAGGAACGGTTTCACACTTGCCTTTCGATCTGTGGCGTGTAGTCTAGAGCCTGCCTTAAGCAATCAGCAAAGAGATTCAGGGTTAGGTGCTTCTGGAGACTCGAGATGGGAGATAGAGAGAGCGAAGCAGTGTCAAGGGGAAGGGGGCAGAGCAATGCCCTCTGGGTAGTGGTGGCGCATACCTTTAAATCCCAGCACTTGGGAGGCGCAGGGAGGTTCCCTTAGTCTCTAAAAATAAGGCCCAGGAGACATGTTTGCTTAAGCAGATGTTGATTGTAAACGACGACGACGACGCCTCGCCTATGGTAGGGCTCAGTCTGCTTTCCAAACCCACTTAACTCCTAACGCTGCTCTTCTACGGATGACTCGGCCACTTCCTTTAGCTCCTGGCTGATGCCTTGTTGAAATTCCTTGTCCTGTAGTGCCGAGTAGAGGTCTATAGCTTCGGAGACAGAGCGGATGGGATGGCTGGGGTACTGACTGGTCAAAGGTTCCCCTTCATGGGCTGCGCACGTCAGCGGAGGAAGGAGACAGCGGTGGTGCTGCGCCAGGCAGCTGGGGTTGGTGTTAAAGCTCTTCCTGTGCCTGCACTTGAACTCCAGCACCATCCGAGTGTAGGTGTTGAAGGTGGTGACAGCTGACGCCATGCAGCAGGTGAAGGAAACCCAGGCCGTGCTAGGGGCAAACACAAAGGAGGGCCAGTAAGAGGCTGACTCTGGAAAGAAAGGCAGCATGCATTCTGCCAGAGACTAGGTGCTGTCTTTAGGGGGATATGGGAACCTGAGTATATATATTGCCTTCTACCAGGCTACTGTGAAGGGTGGAGACCAGAGGACTTCATCTGCCTTAGTTTTGTAGTCAAAGAGAAAACAGGAGGTCTATTGCACTGAATTCCACCACTTGCCACTAACCACCATGCTTGGATACCTCCTGCGTGGTGTGTTTATTTACCCCAACAAAATCTCCTAGGTCCCACACATTTCAGGCTCTGATCTATGTAGTGGACAGGCTTCTGATGTACCCCCACCCCTTCTTTTTTCCCATCATGCCCTTTGCCAAGGGAAGAGATTCCTTCACCCTGATCCTGGGGTGACCTTCCCTCCACTGCCCAATGTTGTTTAATTGTTCCCAAGTTGAGCCTTTTGAGTCATTCATGAACACATTTTGCTACAGCTCCGAAGACGTCCTTTCGCTCTAGTGGGATTCAGTTATTATGAATACCGTGGTTCTTGGCACAGGGTCGTTTACAGTGGAAGCTGGGTGTGAATAGAGAAGCTGGTTGGGTGTGAGAAAGGAGAAAGCTCTGCAGGGAACAACTACAAACACATTCCTAAAGACTCAGGAAGCCAAACCCCTCAATCTCGCTGCCATCTTGGGAAGCCCAGGAAACAGGAGGTTTTGTGAGGTTAGACCCGCTTGGAGGCTAAAGGCTGGTGAAGGGCAGGCCCAGGGCTGCCATCTCTGCACAGTTATCCCTGAGCCCCAGAGTGCTCTGTTTCTTTGTGTGTCTGTGTTGTCTGTGTACAGCTTCTAGGATCCATCTACCTTATTTGAGGCTACATGTCTTTGGTTGTCTGCCACTGAGTACACAGGGCAACTGGCCTATGAGCTTCCAGGAATTCCCCATGCCTCCCATCTCTCTCAATCTATAATCCATAGCGATTATAGGCATGCGCTACTGTGTCTGCCTTCTACATGGGTTCTAGGAATTCGAACTCAGGTCCTTGTGGTTCCATAGATGGTGCATGCCTTTAGTCACAGCCCTTGGGAGGGAGAGGCAGGTAGATCTCTGTGAGTTCCAGGCCAGCCTGGTCTACGAAGCAGAAACCCTGGTTGAAAAATCAAACAAACAAACAAACAAAAAAGAGAGAAAATGGACTATAAGTAAAGCCTGACTGGTTGGGTAAACAGCAAAGTCGACACCGGGCTGGCGGACTGATGAGTCCTCAACCGCACGCAACTCAGTGGAGCTTGAGGAAATGGATAGGATCAGATGTGGACAAGCGCTGCTGTACCTTCATTCTGATTGAAATGGGAGCCCAGTATAGTGTGTTTTCTGTGCCGTTAATGCCATTTTTTTTGTTGTTGTTGTTATTGTTATTTAAGCAGATCTAGTGGAGGTTTATTCAGGAAAAGGGAGAAAGGACTCCTGGAGGGGGAAGGGGGAGGGGGACAGAGAGTAAAGGTGACATTCAGCTTGACTGTGTGGAAGGTGGTGCAAGCCTGAAATCCCAGCGTTGGGGAAGCAGAGGCAGGAGAATCAGGAGTTCACCGCCAGCCTTGGCTACATAGTTAGAGGCTAACTTGGGCAACATGAGATATCTCACACCCCACCAGAGAGATTTGAAATGATCGAGCCCTTTGTATTTAAGGCTAGAGTGTGGAAGGAAACGGTATTGTGCGAGGCACCTGGGGTTGGTGTTGAAGCTCTTACTGTGCCAACACTTTGAACTCCGGCACTGACTGCGTGGTGACAGCTGGCGCCATAGGGTGATATTTCTAGCAAGTTCAGTAGAATTTGAAACGCTGGAGTTAGGAAGAAGTTACTCTTGGAGTAAGGAAGTATACACTAGATGCAGCAGCAGATTTCAGTTGAGGATCATCAACGGGATCAGATGGAATTCAATCCAAATTTCAAGATTATAAGTATTGTCTGTATTTCTCTAATCTCCTGAGTCATAAACTATAGGACATGTAGCAGAGTTCTCACAAGCCATATAAAACCAGCCTTGTTGCTCTAGGACAGTGTGGAGGTCAGACAAGAAGCAGCTGTCACAGCTGTGGAGCAGAAAAGCTGCACCAGGTGGCATCAAAGCATGAGAGAAGAATGTTCTCTGCGCCCTCTGAAGGCAGAGAGAAGGAGGGAGGGAGGGAGGGAGGGACAGAAAGAGGAAGGAGAGAGGGAGGATGTCCCCTTGGTCCTGATCTGCATTTGACTGATGGATGAGGACGACCTGGAGCTGGGTTATGAAGGGTCAAGGTATAAGGATTACTTACTAGAAAGCCCAGCCATAATTCCAAGAGTGTGGTCTCCAGTCCTCCGGGCCTAAGTTGGCAGTTGCCTGGAAGACTTGTGAATATAGCATATGAGCCACCATCCCCAGAAGACCTATGGAGGAACGAGAAAGCAGAGGCAGATGTGTGTAGCATCTAGCTATTGGGACCATAGACCAGGGTCTGCCCCAGGCATCCATGGCTCCTTTGCCATCACATTTTCCAGGAGACTATGGGAGAGGCATCTCCTCACAATGGTCGAGAGCTGTGACAAAACCTGAGTCACTCTCATGGCTATTGCTCATTTTGAATTCTTCCTACACATTGTTCTCCACTCTGTGTGTGTGTGTGTGTGTGATTTTTATTTCACTTTAAACTTTAACCAATATTGACTGTGTGGTAAAGATATATATTAAATATTCAGGTTGGGAAGTAAATCCAGCCTAAAGTTTTACTTGTTGAGACAGCTTGCAAATAAAGGAACCTAGAAGCGAAAGCGTGTATGAAGGACAGAATGCATAAGTTTCACATGCTTCAATTTAAAGTGAAAGCTGTTTGCACAGTATATTCTGCTGCCTCTCTCTGTGATTGTATACATGAGTGTGTGAGAGTGCCTGAGTAATAGCACAAGGTTGCTCGGGTTTTTCATCTTATTGCTTCAGGGTCCCTTGCTGAATTTAGAGCTCACTACTTTTTGGCAAGGCTAGCAGCCAGCAAGCCTTAGGGATGGGGATGGCTCGGCTAGCAGCCAGCAAGCCTTAAGGATGGGGATGCTCCTATCTGATGCTCCCATGCCCAGAGCTGGGGTTGCAGGTGCAAATGGCCACACTCAGCTTTTTATGTGGTGCCGGAGATTCTAACTCAGGTCCCCATCTTGAGCAACAAGTTACCCATTGAGACACCTTTCCAGATCCTACCCCCCCCCCCCAGCTTTTCTTCTTGCTTCCCAGTCCTTTCCTCCTCTCTGGGACAAAGATCCAGGTGGCACTCCACACTGGCCCCTGTGAACCAAGTCACGGTGCTGTACACCTCTAATCCCAGCGGTTGGAAACTCGAGGCTAGCAAGCTATATGTGAGTTACAGTCTAACCTAGCCTACGTGGGCCCTGTCTCACAGAATGAGCAAAACGAAGCAAAACATCCGAAGGCACCTGGCGAGGAGGCACACTCTGTCGCTGCGCGGCCACTCACCTGATAGGACCAGAGAGACGGCTGCAAATGCGCTTAACTTGAGCCCACAGCCAGGGTTACTGGTGAGCAGCAGATCTGTCAGTAGCAGCAGGAAGCTGATGAATTGAAGTCCGATATAGGCAGTTTGGGCTCCCAGGGACAGCCAGAGGACCTCTGTGAGGAGCCAGGAAAAGAAATCCCACCCAGACGGTGAGCAAGCACTGTGGACGCACGCGCCCACCAGAAGTCAGAGGCCCAGAGGAAAATAGGAAGACAAAGCTGAAAGAAGCACCCAATGTCCACGGGGAACCTGTGTATCACTGTGCACACACATGTGGTGGGCTGTGCACACTGCTAAACCTCACTGGGAAACAGGTTCCTCCATTTTCACAAACCCTGTGCTAATCATCACTCTTATCTTTCTCCTTAATTTGGGCATATGGTTTTATTTTCTGGACCCCCCTCCTCATATAGTAAGGAAGAACTTGGACGAGGCAGCAGCCACCTGTCATCCCATTAAGAGGGTGGTAGAAGCAGGGAGAGAGTGACTTCTCAAGGCTAGCCCAGCTACCGAGACCCTATCTCAAGGAAACAAAACCAAAGCCAAACATCCCCCCACCTCCCAACAATAAGAAAACAGGGAGGAAAAGGGGCGCTTTTCAATTTGTGAACTGTATTCCCACATGTGAGAGTCAGCCTCGGGAGGAATTCCTGTCTGCCTGTGAGGCTCTGAGGTAGAGAAAGATCACAGTACAGTTTAGATCCAGAGGAGCCCAGGTCTACAGTTACTGAACACGTACTTGCCACGGGCCCCCAAGGGAGGTGGAGGAGAGAAGCCTTCTCCATTAACCACTCCCCTCCAAATCGGAGAGTGGGGTGACATGAGCCTTGCAACGTGGCAAATTCCAGTAGTCCTTTCTCACCTCTCTGGGCTGGTGGTGTGAGTTCAATGAAACGTCGGCACTTCTCCCCTGAAACACATAAGGGTCAGTGACACAAGGCAGTTCCTGGAACTGTGAGGGGGAGACTTCCCACGGAGCCCTGCTCCCTTTGCCCTGACAGCCCCTGAGGAGCTCACAGCACTATTCATTCAGGTGATGTCTCGGTTTGAAAACAGGAGCAAAAGCACTGATGAATGAGTCATCCAAGACTCGTTTTCTGCCCTTCATCTCCGATTGTGAAGAGGATGCACCTTCCTAGGCCAGAGCTTCAATTTCCTGTCTTGATGTTAACAAGTCCTTTTGCTGCTGGACCAAAACTATTTGTAGAATTGTAACTAGGACAGTGTCAGGGGCCACAAGGCTACAGGTGATAAATGTCTGTGCTCCCCCCTTTCTCATACCCCGCCCATTTTTATTTCTCTTCCGTGTTTTTTCCCTTTAGCCCACTTGGTGGAAATTTTAATATCAAGTTGAACATAATCTCAGGTTTTAGAACTCTTCTCAGGCCCTACTGTGACTTTTAAATATTCTGAGTGGGGAAGAAGAGGAGGTGGAGGCAGGATATAAGTGTCATTCTTTCTGTTCTAGGGTATACACACTGACTGGTGTGAATTTCAGTGAGACACGAGACTTGGAAACATTTGTCTGTAGTTCCCCCAAATGTTTCCATCCATCTATCTATCTATCTATCTATCTATCTATCTATCTATCTATAATCTATATTACCTACATACCTATCCATTCTCTACATTATGTATATCGTCTACATTATCTATGTATCTATATAAGTATGTGTGCATCTATCAATCTATCTCTTTCCACCTATCTATCCATACCCATTCATCCATCTATTCATCCATCCATTTTAAAGTCCCGAGAACCAACACAGGGCTTGCACATGTTAACTATTCAACCCCAGCTCCACATGTCCAGCTCTTGTTTTTTCAAGACTCTCTGACTAGACAGTCCAGTATGCTCTTGAAATCACCATGTAGCTCAGGTCTTCCTCATTCTCCTGCCTCAGCCTCTGGAGTGTTGGTTCTATAATAGGAGTATGCCACTGTAGTTTCCCCTTACCATTTAAATTGCAACACTAATGCTTAACCAACAAGGGAGGAGAATTTAGGTGTGATGCACACCAGCCCTTTCATTTAACAGGAAGACCAAGGCCTACAGAAATGAAGTCGTTCATGCAGAGGTCTAGTTGGGCAGAGCTAAGGTTGTTTCTAAGCAGCACAGGTAGCCCACTTGAAGATTCTAATGATTCTAAAGTGTCAGGTCTAAAAGCCTGAGGGCCAACACTTTGTTAAACCACGTCTGCTGAAGTTAGAGAAGATGAAAAGCTTCAGGGACTTTTGACTGTGTTATAAGGGGCCACAGGGAAAAGGTAACAGAAAGAGTTTGGACGTTAAGGCCCATGGGGGTTTGGGAAAACTTATACTTTCTCATTGCTGCTCAGCCTCTTGTCAGCCCAGTGGGTTTCTTTGCCTGCACAAGATCCCAAGATTGCCTGCCTTAGCCTGATATGGTGTCTCATATCAGTACTCAAGAAGCCAAAGCAGGAGGATTGCGGCAAATTCTAGGTCAGCCAGGTCTACATAATGAGTTCTAGAACAGCCTGGGCTTCTAATTGAGGTAATGTCTCAGTAAACATTTTTCTCATTAAAGGCAGGTGAGATGGCTCAATGCATGCTTGCCAAACCTGACTACTTGAATTTGATCCCCCGGCTCCACATACTGGAAGGAGAGAATGGATTCCTGCACACTGTCCTCTGACCTCCACATGCATGTGCATGTGGACGTGCATACCCCCGGTGCATACCCATACACAATACAAAGAAAAATGTAACTGAGAAAGCAGGTCAGGTCGTGTGGCTGGTGTGAGGGAATTACCTGGCTCTTCCATGGTTTCCTCACAGGATAGCCACATGCCACTGCGGAAGGTAAGGAAGGAGAACCGGTCATCCCCAGTCTCCCAGGTGTATTGTACCACCTCCTTGGCTGATGTGTTGGCGATGCCCCCATCCAAGGACATCGGCATGTCAAAGCACTTGGCTGCCAGACTTTGCCCGCACAGGGGCTTGGGCACCTTCTGTGTGCCCACAAACCATTCGCTGCTGAGCAGGGATGCTGTGGAGAGGCCGAGTGATAGCATGTTGAGGACGGCAGAAATGACGGTCCGCTGGTCAGAGGAACCCTTCTGGAACTCCATCTGCAACACACAAGCAGGGTAGGAGGACATAGAGCTGAGTAGCATGCTCACAGGGCCCCACTCACTCCTCTTCAACACAGATGGGCAAAGCCTGCCCCTGGAGCGCTTTCTCCAGGAGCCCTGTGGAAGCCATGCTTCTGTGTGGCCAGGAGCAAGCACTGCAGTGATGATCCTCATCCAATTGGACCCTGTGTAGCTCCTGCAGAGCAGCAGTGATTTTCATAGGCAGAGTGATGGCAGGATAGACACTGGACAGGTTTACAGAGGGATGAAGGCGATACCAGACAGGAGACATGATGATGGGGGATTCTAAAGTCAGAGCGAATTGGATGTGAGCGGGGCAGTGTCTTTCCCATCTGCTTTAGGAGGCAGGAGAGTCCGTGTTTGCCTGCCTTCCAGAGGGCATGTCCTAGGGAATGTGTGTGTATGCATGCCTGGGCAGACTTCCTTAGGAGCCCACTGAGTGCATGAATCCCAGGCAGAGGCAGCAAGGGAACGAGCCGAGCTCTCAGCATCCTTCTGTGTGCTTTTTATAATTATTTGTTCATGTATATAGAGTAGTGGGTTTTATGGTAATATTTTCATACATGTCATTATATTTTGCTTATATTTGCCCCCTAGCCCTTTCTGTCATTCAGATTCCTTCTCTCTGTTCATTTGCCCGAAGTCCCCTTCTGCTTTTGTATCCTATAGACAAATGTGTATATATATATATATATATACACACACACACACACATATATATATATATATACACATATATATATGAGAGAAGACATGCAATATTTGTGTCTGGCTTATTTTGTTTACCAAGTTGCTCACCAGTTTCATTTATTTTCCTATAAATGTTTATTCTTTACCTATTTAAAGAACTCCATGTGATATATATATGATCAAGTTGCATCACCCCAGGGGAAGGAGTTAGAACTTCTGATGCCTTCAGGATAAAGATGGTAGAGTGTATGCATCTCATTTGGAGAATGCTTGCTTAGTATGTGTGAAGCCCTGGGTTTGGTCCCAGCACTATCTAATTCCAGTGTGGTGGCGCATACCTGTGGGTCCCAGCACTTGAGAAAGAGGGGCAGGAAGATCATTCCAGCCTGGGCTACATCAGATACTGTCTCAAAAATAAATGTTAACTGTATCAACTTCATTATGGTTATGTGATCTGAATTGAATTTGATTTAGAAAAGTAACCGTGGTCAGTTTTGAGCATCCTAAGGTTCTGCAATCGCTGGGCAGAAGGGGACCTTGTGCTTAGCTTCCAGATGGTTCATAAAGCAGACCATCTTGAGCTCTCGTGGGATCTCTATCAGAATTAATCAGGCCCAAATCTGCTTAGCTTAAGGATGTAAATAATGACCCAGACCCAACAATCTCTATGCACCCCAGCTTAGCAGAATCAATCTCCATCTAACGGCTTATGGCCATGACCCTTTGTTCTGAAGAATCTCCAAGGACAGAAGCACTACATACCACACACAGTGCAAACATGACAGTGACCGTGTGTACAAATATCCAAACTATAGAACGTAAGAAGAAATGACTTCTGAAAACCAAGCTGCTAATGCGATTTTTTTAAAAAAAGTATTCAACACATTAACTCCACCAAGAAACATCAGCCTTTGTAAGACTCAGGGTGACATTGACTGAGGACAAATCAGTGAGTGGATCACCCGCCCCATCTAGGAGGAGGAGGGATCATGGCTTGCCAGGACTGTCACTTGCCATTTGCTCAAAGATGTTATCTTCTTTGTAGTCTCCAAAACTACTGGCTTCCACCTTTGCTCCAGCCCAGTGAACTACCCTTGCTGAGTATTCTACTTATTCATTTTCATAAATTAGCAGTCAACGTAGTAGGCTTCCTGGTGACATTTCCCCTTTGCTCTTGCTCTTTGTCCTCTTCTCAGTGCCCACTGCCACCAACCCCTTCCTCAACCCCCTTCCATTCTATTACCCCCTCCCTGCTTTCATTTGGAGCTTTTCTCCTCCTCACAATCCCCTTTATGGTCCATGAAGCTCCTGTGTATACAATAACCAAAATCTAGCATCTGCATGTGAGAGAAAACAGGTTTTTTTTTCCTTCTGGGTTTGACTTATTTCACAATATATGTATCCACTTCCATATATTTTTCTGTACATTTCATGAATTAATTTTCCCTCACAGATGAATACAATTCCATTAGGGATGTACAGTAGGTTTTCCTTATCCATCTCTGGTAATCATGTAGGTTGGTTCAATATCTTAGCTCCTGTGAAAACTGTAGCATTAGACATGATGTGTGAGCATTTTTGTGGTGGGTATCCTCTCTCATTATCTGATATCCATGGCTTGAAAAGGGGAAGAACTTGCAGGTAAAACATCTTTAATCATTCTATAAAAAGACCAAACCTGAGGATCTAGGCAATTCCAAATGTCCACCCAAGGGTTCTATTTTTAATAGGGGTCCTTCAGCCTTAATTGGCTTGGGAAGTCATCTACTATCATACCATACCAGATCAGCTCTTGGCTTTATCATTAATTCATTTCAAGTCACGTATTTATATATGTTCCTCCAGGTTATTCATAAATAAAGAATATCGAGGCTTACCTCAGTGATGCATACCTTGTAGCCTCAACCAAGGCGCCAAGCAAAGAGTGAAAGAGATGATTTGAGAAGTAAAGGATGAACAATTTGAAATGACTCAAAGAGGCTCTTTCCAGAGAGAACACCCACCAAGGAGAGGTGCTATACTCTCTCCCATCCCCACTCGTCGGAGACGGGGTCTCAGGTAGCTTGTGACCTCCATCTGACTATTCAGCTTTGTGCCTTGAAGATGATCTTGGATAGAACTACATGTGTGTGCTGCCATGGTCAGGACTGGGAACGCTAGGCAAGCACTCTTCTGGCCTTTTTCAGCCCCAGGTTGACAGTTAAACAGACATCTCATTCAGGAGACTTTTCAACAATTACCCTCCCCCCACCCCACTCCGGCACCATGTAGCATCTTTCATCACATGACTTTTCCCCATAGTCGGTACTTCACATTGTAAGAACAAATCTCATTTCACAAGTTTTCTTAACATGGCTCTAGAGTGTCAGAGCCTAAGAAGAGCTCTTTCTTTGCATATGCTGACTGATCCCTTCCCAAGGTGACCCTCTTCTCTCTCGAAGAGACAGAGCAGAAGCACTATAGGTGGCTCAGTAGCGTCTATGCTCACATCAGTGTATATTAACAGAAAAACATGGCATTAGCGCATGATAACAAGGACAGCCAGTTGATGGGGTGTACCTCAGCAAAGAGCCAGGCGCTAAAGTTTCTCCTGCGAAATCAAAGGTGGAAGCTGGTTACCTTGGCCATAGTCAGCGCCTTGTAGTCTGTCTGGAAGGGTGGACGGATTCTGTCTGTACAAGTCTCTGTTGCAAAGTGGCAAGAGAGAAGGCTGAGTCTCCTCCCTCCTCCTTGCCTTCCCACCCCCTACTTCTTCTCGTAGTTTGAGGAATGCCTCTTGATTAAATGCTGCTGTGCCATGAACATGGGCATTTAATAACTGACAGGGTAATCACAGTCCAGCTGTTCCCGGAGATTATGCCAGAGGCCAGAGCAGCATGGATCTGCATTTGCAGAGGGGACATTCTGTAAAGAAGCAAAGGGTGATTGATGTCCCCTCTCTACCTCGTGTTCCCTAGGTAATAAGAGGTGTGGCCAGCCAGGGCTTGACTTCTTTGTCAATACACACAAAAAAATATCAATCCACTGTAACTTCTCAGTGACCCACAGGAGGCAGCTGTAGGCTCTGCAGTGTCGAAGCTTCAGAAGCTGCAGAGTGATTACTGGCTTGTTCAGTGTGCAGTCTCCATTTTCTAGGCAGTTCATGAACAGCTGCTTCTCTCTTCTCATGTTGAGTGTGTTGGATAGGGATGAAGATGAGGAAGGGGTGGGAGAGAACAGGACTGAAGATCTGGGGAAAAGCCCAGGGTCCGATGGCTCTATAATGACCACCATTTCTTTCCCAACTTTCAAGCAAGGAATGGCCATCTTTTTATTTTCTCCAAACAAGCTACAAGAACAGCAGTAACAGCAACAGCAATAATGAAGCCGAGCAGCCATTAAGGAGCAGGTCCCGGCTTGGCAGTCACTAGAAGCACAGAGCATTCTTTCTGTCCTCAGAATTGTACAGACACAGAATTTGCAGCAGCTCTTCTCTTCCTTCCACCCAGAGTGTCCTCAGTTTCTTTTGACACCCCCTACTCCCCTCCCCCAAAGAGACAGGGTTTATCTCTGTAGCCCCAGCTGTCCTGGAAGTTGTAGACCAGGCTGGCCTTGAACTCAGGGACCCATCTTCCTCTGCCTCCTTCTGCATGCTGGGATTAAAGGCATGCACCACCACCATCCAGCATTCTTTTGACCTTTCAATTTTAGTGTAAAAAGCCATTCATCCTTTGAAAATGGCTATCTCCTCTTTGTCTTTGCTACACCATGCCTCTCCTGAAGCTGTCTTTGTTCTTTTTTTACCGTGTGTGTGTGTGTGTGTGTGTGTGTGTGTGTGTGTGTGTGTGTGTGTGTGTGCAGGGCCATGGCACATTTATGGAAGAGGACTCTGAGTTGGTTCTTTTTCTACCATGTGACTTCCAGAAATCAAAACTCAGGTTATCAGGCTCGGTGACAAGTCCATTCACCAGCCCAGCCATCCCTCAGGCCCCCTGGATGTCTTTTATGTGTCACCCAAGCACCCCTTCATTCATTGTGACACAACTCGCTTTGCTTTGGGAGAAGGGTGGACAAGAATTTTGTGATCCCAATTTGCTCTGGAGAAGGCTGGCTTCCAGGCTGCATGGCTTCCTCATGCCGCTGGGTGGCGCTATACCCTCATATTTTCTTCTTTCCTTCCCTACCAGTCAGCACAATGTGGGTAGAGGAGGCTTCTCTCTGCAGAACTGCCCTCTTTCCTCCCGTTGGCTTTCATCCTGATACAAATCTGCAGACTGCCATGTGTCAGCCTTATGGAATTCAGGACTGAGAATGAGTGTTGCGGGTGTCCAGCCACTCCCGGCAGGACCTTTTTTTAGGATTATTCCCTATGGTTCATTTTTGGTGGCCAGTTCCAGTTCTCAGAGACTCAAATGCCTCCCATGGGAAACTCAACATCACGGTATCAGAAAAATACAGTTAGCCAGCATTTCCTGGTGGAGATTTGTGCACAAGTTTCTCTCCTTAATTGTATCCCCATTCTCTCTCCACCCGAGAACAGTGACCAATTCTTTTCCCTTCTCTACGCTTCCACCCTTCAAATACTTGGAGACTCGTCTCATATCCCGCCTTGAGTCACCGCTTGGCACAACACTGTGTCTTTGGTTTTTATTGCCTCTGCTCATAAACCGCACCCCCGAAGCCTTAATTGCCTCAAGTTTGCCTTCTTCAGGGAAAAGGGGATGGGCGTGGCAGGGTTGGATGCAGAGGCCCAGAGGTGGGTTTAGAATGAAGCTAATGAAACCCTACCTCCCTGGGCCCCTCACTTATTTGAGCTGCTTCCAAGGGCCTGTTGCCCAATCCAAACTTATAATTTTGTATCATTTTCCTTAAAGGGTTCCAAAATATTAGTTTAGGCTTCCACAGCAGCTCCAATCCACCCATTCTTAGGGTGCTTGGCTGGGTACTTGCTGAATGTGACCATTCTTAGTTTCCTTTCTCTGAGGACCTTGGGCCCCAAAGTTCAATTTCCTCTTTTTAAAAAAAAAGAAAAGAAAAGAAAAGAAAAGAAAAGAAAGAAAGAAAGAAAAAACCAACTAAGTTTCTCTGTCTTGCTACAAAAAAACAAAAAAAACAAAAAAACAAAAAAACAGAACCCAGCATCCCATTCACTTCCTTTCATTGTAATTTAGGCTTGCTATTTCCCTTCCTTGCCTCTCTTAGAACAGAAAAAGTAACTACTGGTCAATGCAACAAATTTAACTAAGCTTATCTGGAAATTTCATGCCTCAGTATGGAGACAAATAGCCCTCATCTCAACCCAGTGTTTAAACTCGGTGTGTTGGGAGTGTTAATGGGAAGTCACACTTCCATGGAGCTCCTTGGCACTCATGACATCACAGTGCGGAGGCCTGGGACTGACCTTCATGTGCTAAGGCTCTCAGCCAGCCTTCTCTGTACTGTAGGAAACCATTTTTCCTAGCTCTGCATAATGAGAAATGGTCTTGGGGCGCCCATACTTTGTAGGCAGAAGTTCAATTTAATGTGTGGCGACTCCCGCAGATTAAAGGTGATTAATGTTGAGAGCTGGTGTGCTCACCTCTTCCCTGACACCTGAGCCTGGGGCTAAGGGATGTAGTCATTTTGTCCACCTAAGCTATCCACCTAAGACATCTT
>NW_022196903.1:129145106-129155236 GCF_008632895.1 Mastomys coucha
CCCCCCCAAAGAGTTTCTCTGTCCTCCCAGGGGCCAGAATTCTTGACCCATGGCCTCATTAAGTAATTCCTTTCTGTTACTCAACAAGCAAAAAGCTGGAGTGGAATCTAAGTGCTTTGGCCATCACTGGCTGACGTGCAAACAGCTCTGCTCTCTGCACCTCCACATTCTGTCAGGTACACCTTCCTCCGAGCTCCAGTGCCTTCTGTATTTGTTTGGCTCACTTGACTCAGTCAATGCACGTAGTAAAGCAGCTATGTTTTAAGGATTGCTGACCCCAGCACCGTCTTCAAACGAAAGACGTTTGTAAGGCTAACGAGGCTCATGCACACATGTTGGGAAGCCTACAGGCAAAGGCATGATGAACACCGAACATGTGTCCAAACGGCACCAAGTACATACCACGCTTCCCACTTCTCATACAAAAGCAACGGGGAGCCCCCAAAAGACCTCAGGGGCTGAAAGCACACCGGAGGCCCCTCTACATAGAAGCAGAGTTTTCAGACAGATCTGCCAATACATTTCCTCCCACCTGTGGGAACATTCCTACTTTTCCATGAGCAAAGGCTCAGAAAATAGCAATGATCTCATTACCAGTATCATCTTTAGTCTGACTAGAGGACAAACAGATCACTTCATAACAGTGACGGATCGGAAATATTTGGTCCATTTCAAGACGGGCGATTCCATACAGATTAGTGTCATTTTGATGGGGCTTGAACCTTCCAAACTTTAACTGCATATTGTGGGACATCCAACTCCTTCACTGATGAGACTGAGAAAGGTTTCCCAGAGGACGTTTATGACCTTTCAAATGCCCGCTCTGTGTTAAACTTGAGACCTCCCATTCTCAACTGTACCAGGCTTGCAAGTACCCACGTAACCTCAAGTGCTCCCAAGGTGTGTCACAAATACTGGCAATTCTCTCATTTATGTTCGTTGGGAAGGGCCAAAGGAAAACACTTGGGACCTCCAGCCTTTCCCTTTCCGCTTTGTCATGGAATTGTTTGAAGGTTTTTGCTATGGCAGTCATTTCCAGGAGAGGAAGCTCCCCCCCCCCCGCCCCCGCCTTTCTTCCATGCCCTAAGCTGCTGGCTGGCGCGAATCAGAGGCACAGCCACATCTGCACTTCCTGTGGGGTAATCCTTCACGTGCCAGTTAGTGACTGCTAGGACTCTGGCTGGCTGGGCGGCTGCCCGGGTGTCTCAGGGACTGAGGGATTCAATGAGGAAGAGGGGTGCTAGGAATGCTGCTGTCCCTAGACAGTACAGGATCACCCTTTTTCCACCCCAGTGTGCACTCCTTTGTTGCATATTTTCCTTCCCTTCCTCCCTTCCTCTTCATTCTCTCTGTCTCAGTGCCTGAGCCAGACGAGATTTCTCCATGCTTCCCCATGAGTAACCCTCCCGGCTCTGTGTTTACTACGGCACCCCAGTTGCCTAGCAGCGGGCGTGGTTGCCATGGTGACGCACCAGGAGCGTGTTTTGGATTGTTTCGCTAGGCCCCGCCCTTGCGCAGCCGGGGCTTGGGACTTCTAGGACGGGTGTGGCCAGGAACCACTAGTTTTCTTCCTCTTTCTCTTCCTTGGATCCGGTTGGCCTACCCAACATGCAGGCGAGGACCAGCCCAGGGAAGAGAACGAAGCTGGGATAAATTCCCCACACCAGGTGGGATTAGTGTCCAGGTTGCAGTCAAATCCCAAATCAAGCATTTCCCTATTTCCCCCCTCCTCCCAATGCGGTTCTCTAGGTCCCTTCTGATGGAGTGGTAAGGTAGGCCTGCCTCATTTTGTAGATGTGAGTACATGAACCCTTCAACACATCTGAAGTCTAGTGGTTACCTACCTGCTAACCCAAGGGCTGACGGGGGAGGTGGGGAGTCCTCTACAGTTTTGTTCTGAAGATCTAAAGAGGTGGAAGGAAAGCGGAATCTAAGGAAAGAGCATCCCAAACCACCAGGCCAGGGTTTAGACCCTTCGCTAGCTAACTGCTCCCTGGGCCTCGTACCCCACCAGGTATAGAGGCATCTCCATTGTACTGCCTGAATTCAATCTTTGATTTGCACCAGATCACAAATGTAGATGTGGTAGAGCCCTCATTCAATCCTGCAACCTTAAAAGGCTCACTGCTTTTGAAGGAGTGTTCCCACACAGCAAAGGGCAGGCAGATACTTTTTAGCAAAAGCCACAGATTTCAGGTGGCATCAGGGAGGGGCCTCCAGAATGAGGCGAGCGAGGGTTCAAGTATTCTGTGCTTTCTCTCTTAGCTTCACATTAACGAACAGACTTCCTCATACCCTTGCCCCCTCTCTAGAACCAGTTCTAAAAGGTAATAAAACTTCAAGCTCTGACCGGCTTTTGCTATCGTGTCCATGTCTGTAAGGGCGCCCCCAGTTGATGGTTGATGGTAGGTACTTTTGAGGCTTCTTTCTGAACTTGGGGAAGCTGCCTGAGCCCACACTGCTGGCTCCTCAGAGCTTTGAGCTCTGTCCCAGTCTCACAAATGCTCCTTTCCTAGGCTAGCTTGTCCTTCTGAACACACTTGTTCATGGATCAGTAGTTATGCATTACTCCCCCCTCCCCGTCTGTGTGTGTGTGTGTGTGTGTGTGTGTGCTAGTTCATGCCACTAGAGATGGGGCTCAAATAGTGAAATAAATACAATTAATCAGTTTCACAACATTTCCAAAAGCTGTGTACCTACCTCCTGGGTGAGACAAACATTTTGAGTCAGCTGGCAGGAGTCGCTCATTCACCAGTGAATGACACTCTGAGAGGGTGTCTCAGTTTCTGCTCTGACAGGTCTTAGTTATGTGGCTCAGGTGTTGAGGGGAGGATGCACCAGGTCCCCTCTTGCCAGCAGAGGGGGTAAGGTGGTATGTGGGGAGTTGGGAGAGGATGAATGCCCCTCAGGCAGGACACAAGCTTGGGTAGGGGTGGGTTACTATGACTTCACTCTGTGATGTCACAGTAGCAGGCAGGGCTCTCTCCCCTAGATGCCCCACCCACTCCCCTCCCAACCCTAGAAAGACCAGGTTGGGAGAAGAGTGTACACTCAGTACCTCTCAGTCTCCTGAGGTCTTTCAATCAGTGCTTAATGTGTATAAAAAGATCTGGGGAGTTCATTCAAACAAAAACCTGGAGGATAGGGATGGCTAGCATGTGGCGTCAACCGGATGACGTTGGCTTGTGGGGCTTGCCAACTTCGGTCAAAGAGAATTACAGTTGTGAGCCGCATAAGTCTTAAAAGGTTCTAACACCTCCATTCAAAACAGTGAAATGAACACACTCGGCAATAACGATGAACTCTTTCCCAAGGCTGGGTGAAAGCTGACCTCCGCCTTCCCCCCAGCTACCACTGGAAGAACACTTTGTTCTCATCCTAAAACTTAAATGCATTAAAATGAAATATAGTGACTAAGCTGCACCCACCATCTACATCATAAGGGTTCAAAAGTCTCCCGTGATAAGTAGCTACTGTGTTGGACTTTTAAACTCCTGATCATTCTTGAAGAAGTAACGATGCACAAGTGTTGCTGTTTTAAAGGACCAGTGTCTGGAAATCTAGGAGGGATTCACTATCAGGTTTATTTTTATTTGAAACAGGGCATTACACTTGATGTGCAGCTGAGTCTGGCCTTGAACTCTCGATCCTCCTCCTCCTGTCTCCCAAGTGCCAGATGGCAGCAGCATACACCACGGCTTGAATTTTCAGTTGTATTTTGCAATGGGCTCTTACTCTAGCTAAAGCTGGTCTGGAACTTACTCTATGACAAGGTTAGCCTTCAACTCATGGCAATCCTCCAGCCTCATTCTCTGAGTACCAAGACTACAGGTGTCAGCCACCATGCCAAGTTCACTCTGAGTTTTAGTAGGCATAATTCAGTTGACAGTGAGGTCCAACTCACTTTCAGGCGTGGAGTCCAGGATTGAATGGGTCTGGATGGAGACCTGTCCTGTGCAGCATCGAACCCTCCATCCCTCTCTAAGATCCTTTCTCTTCCTTACCAAGGGACCCAGATCCTGACCTTCAGGACCTCTGATTCTATTCTCAAATCCCTAATTCCAACCATGAGAATGCTCCCTTTTCCTCGAGCTTCTATAGCATGCCTGGTCTGCCAATACAATCACAGACTTTTCTTCTTTCTTTTCCCTCCCTTTCCTGTTCCCCTTCCATGCCCCCCTTCCCATTTCCCCTCACCTCCTCCCTTCCTTCCCTCTTCACTTCTGTCCTAGTTAGTGTTTCCATTGCTGAGAAGAAACACCATGACCTAGGTGACTCTTATAAAGACAACATTTAATTGGGGCTGGCTCACAGGTTCAGAGGTTCAGTCCATTATCATCATGGTGGGAAGCATGGCAGCATCCAGGCAGGCATGGATCAGGAGGAGCTGAGAGTTCTACATCTTGTTCCAAAGGCAAACAGAAGAAGACTAGCTCCCACATGGCTAGGAGGAGGGTCTCAAAGTTCACCTCCAAAATAACACACTCCCTCTAGCAAGGTTACACCAGTTCCCACAAGGGCTCCTAATAGTGCCACTCCTGGTCAAGCATATTCAAATCACCACATTCCACTCTCTGGCCCTTATAGGTTTGTTCAAACACATATGTCTATGAGGGCCATACCACAATAAAATGCATACCATTGCATAATGCAAAATAACATTAGTCTAGCTTCAAAAGTCCTATAGTTTATAACAGTTTCAACAATGTTAAACGCCCAAAGTTCAATGTCTTTTCTGAAATTCATTCAATCACTTAACTGTAATCCCCTATAAAGTAAAAATCAAAAAGCAGATCACATACCTTAAACATAACAGGATATACATTACCATTCAAAAACATCATATTGAGGAAATACTGAAAGAGTTAAATTTAAAACTTGTGCTGGCTAATGAGAAAATTGCAGGTTTGAGAAAAACACAGTGGACCAAGGTCGAATATGTCCAAATAAGCCTGGGCAAAATAAGCAAGCTGTTAAGACATTCTGGGAACTAGCAGGCCAAAAAGATACAGAAGAAGAGTGTTGTTTTTACATAGATCACTCAAGAAGAGTCAAAGATAATTTAGTCAAAATAAGAAAAGGTTTAGAACAAAGGAAACGAGAAAGAGCTCAAGGCAAAGGAAAAATTAAAGCTTTAGACCTGTGCTGACTAGGAAGAAAAGTCATGGGCCTGAGAATCCATCCCAAGCTGGCCCACATAGGCCTGGGAATGAGCAAGCAAGTTGTTAGATATCATAAGAGCTGGCAGGTCAAGAAGACATAAAACTATAAACATAGTGGAAAACATGTCTAGGCAAATGAGGACATGTCCAGGGCCCAGGCCTGCAAGGACACTAAGTAATGGACCATCTGGTCCTCTCAGATATGGTTTAAGGTCAGATGCTTTGTTGACTCAGATTAACACCAACTTTAGGAATTTTCCACTCTGTTATGCACGTAATAGTTAATATTTGAACTAGCCAATCATGTGTAACCATACTGACTCTTTTGTTCCCCCAGACCTTTTCCTTATATAAACCCCTAACTTTTGAGCCTTGTGGTCGGCTCCACTATCTCCTGCGTGAGATAGGTGTGGTGCCAGCCTGGAGCGCCCCGAAATTAAAAACTACCTCTTGTAATTACATCAAGACGGTCTCTCGTGATTCCTTGGGTGCACGTCCTCCTGAGATTTGAGTGAGGGTCTCCCCACGGGGGTCTTTCAATACTACACCAAACAAGACCAAAAACCAGCTGGGCAAACTTCAAACTCTGTACCACCATGTCTGATGTCAAAGTGGTCTTCAGACCTCCAACTCTTTTCATCTTTGTTGATCACAACAAACTTCTTTCCCCTGGGCTGGTTTCACTCCCTGTTAGCAGCTTTCCTTGGCAGGTATCCCACAGCTTTGGCATCTTTAACATCTTGGGGTCCCCAAGGCAACTTCAACATTACAGCTTCCTGTTCCAATGTCTGGGATCCACACATGATCTTCTGGACTTCTCCAAAGGGCTTGAGTCACTTCTCTGGCTCTGCCTTCTGTAGCACTCTTGGCTCTGGTTGACTCCACTCCACAGCTGCTGCTGTTCCTGGTGGTCACCCCATGGTACTGGCATCACTAATGTCCTGGATTCACCAATAGCCTCTTCTAGTCTCCCTTTATGGTACCAAGTCTCAACTTTTTTTGCACGACCCCTTCAGTCCTGGGCTGTCAACTGCAACTGAGGCTATACCAATGGCCTCTCACAGTGCCAAGCCTCAGCTCTTCTCCATGGCCCCTTCATGCCTTCAAAGACAGAAATCACTACTTGGGTAATTTTTGTACATTACCAAGTATAGCTGCAGCATGAGGTACAACCTTGGCTATCTCTGGAAAACAGCTTCTTTGTGCTCTCAGAAAATACTTCCCAGAAGATTTCACCTCAGTGATGCTAGTCTTTTCTTAATCACCACTAACTTCTTAGGTCCAGCTAACCAGCATCATCAATTGTCCCTCCCAATAGTCTCCTACTCTTGAGCCACATAGCCAAAGCTGCCAAGTTCTGCTGCTTACTGGAGCTGGAGCATAGTCCCCCTAATTCTATTACCAGCTTTATTTTCTAACTCCTTCACTGCCTAAGCTTGGATGTCCTGGAACTTGTTCTGTAGTTCCAGACCTTGAACTCAGAGATCTGCAGGCCTCTGTCTCCTGAATGCTGGGATTAAAGGTGTGTTCCACTATGGCTGGACCTAAGCTTTTCTCTTGGAACTTGCTCTGTATCAGGCTGGCCTTGAACTAAGAGATTTGCTTGCCTCTTTCTCCTGGGATTGAAAGTGTGCACCACCATTTTTGGGTCTAAGATTTTTATGGCCACTATTCCTCAAGATTGGGGTCAAAAGCCTCAAGATCTGGATCACAGTTGTGCTCTCTATTTCCAGACTGTAGTTCATTTCAGATTAAAAGTCCAAATGAAAACAATAACCAAGTCCCTTTTTCAACTGCAAAAGCATAAACAATAAGCTTAGCAGGGTGGGACATTGCTTCAAGGTCACCACTCCCTTAATTTGTTTAGGATTCATCTCAATTCTACTTCCTGGTGCCTCTTTATTCTTTGAACCATGTGTTTTGTATTTTTCTTTTCTCAGCTTGCTCCTTTTCATTAAAACATTCTTCATAAGAGTACACTTCAGTAATCACACAACAAAATTTATACCAGGCTGCTTTGAGAATTCCTTTGTCAAAGCAATTCACAGAAATCTTTTCACCTTAACCTCAGACAGACTCTTCAGAACAAAAAGCATCCATATTCTTCACCAAAATATCACAAGAACAGTCTCTAGGCCGCATACTAACATTCTTCTCCTCTGACTACTCTTGAGCCAGGCCCCCCACAGTTCAAATCACCCTCAACACCAATGTCTTCCATATTCCTACTAGCATGGTTCTGAAAGAAAATGAAGTCTAAAGCCTATGCTAGTTAATTAAGAGAGTTACAAGCCTGAGAAAAACACTGTAGATCAAGCCCGGGCATGTCCAGACAGGCCTGAACAAAAGCAAGCTATTGAGACGTTCTGGGAACTAGCAGGCCAAAAAGATATAAACCATAAAGATAGGAGAAAGCATACAAGGACATGTCCGGGTGGGCCCAAGCACACAAGGACGTGACTGGGCAAACGACCCAACTGAGTAATGGGCTATCTAGTCCTCTTAGATATGGTTTGAGGTCAGCCAGATGCTCTGTTGACTCAGATTAGCACCACCCTTAGGAATTCCAGCTCTGATCTGCACGTACAATAGCTAATATTTGAATTAGCCAATCATGTATAACTATGCTGATTTCCCAGTTCCCCCAGGCCTTTTCCCTATATAAACCCCTAACCCCTGAGCCTCGTGGTCAATTCCTCTGTCTCTTGTATGAGATACGTGTCGACCCTGAGCTCCGAAATTAAACTGCCTTGTGTGTTTGCATCAAGATGGTCTCTCGTGTTTCCTTGGGTGCGCGTACTCCCGAGACTTGAGTGAGGGTCTCCCTACAGGGGTCTTTCAGTTCATTAGGCCCCACTTAGAGCTTCCCACTGTTTTCCAAAGTCCCTAAAATCTACATTCCTTCAAACAAAAGCACAGTCAGGCCTATTACAGCAATGCCCCAGCTCCTGGCACCAACTTCTGTCTTAGTTAGGGTTTCCATTGCTGAGAAGAGACACCGTGACCAAGGCAACTCTTATAAAGACAACATTTAATTGGGACTGGCTTACAGGTTCAGAGATTCAGTCCATTATCATCATGGTGGGAAGCATGGCAGTGTCCAGGGAATCATGGTGCTAGAGGAGCTGAGAGTTCTACATCTTGTTCCAAAGGCAAACAGAAGACGACTAGCTCCCATATGGCTAGGAGGAGGGTCTCAAAGCCCACCTCCAAAGTGACACTCTTCTTTCAACAAGGCCACACCTACTCTAACAAGACCACACTTTCTAATAGTGTCACTCCCCGGGCCCAGCATATCCAAAGCATCACACTTTCCCTTCCCTTCTCTTCCCTAACCTTCCTTCCCACCCCCCCCCATCCTCTCTTTCTTCTTTTACAACAGTGTCTCCCTATGTAGCCCGGGCTGCCCTCACTCTCAGTCCTCCTGCCTCAATCCACTAAATGCTGGGATTAAAGATGGGTTTAGTACCAGGAGCACCTTTACATGGCTGCTTGGACCATTTGATTCATTAGGTGGCTTATTCTGTTTTTTTTTCCCCCCATGATACTCTAAGATATTCTAAGATATACCTGCTTCACTTCTGTGATGTTTAGTATGGTGCCAATGGGATAAGAGTTGCTCAATAAATACGATTCTAGTGAACGGCCTAAAGTATCCAGTTCAAATAAGAAAGGATGTCAAGTCAACACAGAAGGAAGAACCTGCCTTGTTCTTCTTGTGTCTTAGTGGTTGAAATAGAATCTCACTGTGTAACCCTGGCTGACCTGGAACTCACTATGAAGACCAGGATGTGCTAATTTATGTCCCTAATCCCACACTCCAGAGGCAGAAGGAGGAGGATTACAGCAGATTCAAGGTCAACGCAGTCTGGTTGACAAGATCCAGGACATAAAACCCTGTCTAAAACAAAACAAAACAAAACAAAACAAAGTAACAGCAATCAAACAACCAATCCCCACAACCAATCAAATAAATGAACAACAATTACAACATTACTCAATAAATTTAAAAGTAGATAAATACATAAAACTGGCATGGTGGCTCATGCCTCAAAGGCATCAAATCCCAGTACTCCAGAAGCAGAGGCAGGGGTATCTCTGTGAGTTCAAGGCCAGCCTGGTCTGTAGGTCTACATACTGAGTTACATACCATCTGTCAGCTTCCAGAGAGCTGAAACTCAAAAGCTTGACAGCCGTCTCTTGCTGATGGTTAGGAAGAGTTATTCCTTGCACTGCTGGCTGGTGGGAACATGAAGAGGAACGGGGGGAAGCATTCGATAGCATCTACCGAAACTCCATGTGCGTTATCTCTCAACCCTGAAACCAGTTTCCAGAGATTTACCTTGAGGACACACTCCCTACAATATAAAAATATGTATGCATGAAATTAGTCATCACAGTGTTGCACAGGACCACGCTGGAGTAGTGCTGTGCTATAAAATGCAAGACAATACAAAATGCAGGTGACTTCTGTGAACTGACAAGGTCTGGTTCTAGGTAAAAATCAAATGAAAATATTCCAAGGGCAGGAGGGAATGTGGGGCATGGTACCTTTCACATAAGAAAGGAAAGCAAAGCCAGGCAGTGGTGGTGCACGCCTTTAATCCCAGCCCTTGGGAGGCAGAGGCAGGTGGATTTCTGAGTTTGAAGCCAGCCTGGTCTACAGAGTGAGTTCCAGGACAGCCAGGGCTACACAGAGAAACCCTGCCTTGAAAAATCAAAAATTAAAAAAAAAAAAAAAAAAGGGAAGCCAAGCTGGCTGTCTTCTCTTGTTGCTGCCACAGAGCCACAAGCAGGGTAAGCCAGAGAACAATAATGTTGATGGCTTGTAAAAAAGACAGGATGGAATGACTCTGGAGGGGGTGACATGAGATGTTGCACACGATGGGTTTGATTTTTATTTTTAAAGATTTATTTATTTATTTTATGTATGTGAGTACACTGTCACTGTCTTCAGACACACCAGAA
>NW_022196903.1:129155340-129156063 GCF_008632895.1 Mastomys coucha
GAATTGAACTCAGGACCTCTGGAAGAGCAGTTAGTGCTCTTAACCACTGAGCCATCTCTCCAGCCCAGGTTTGTTTTTTTTTAAAGCATGCTGGTGTCCTACCTACTGAAGAATAAAATTAAAACAAGACAAGGAGGGAAAGAAACCCCCTGACTCTACATGAATGGAAACAAATGAACTCAAGTGTATTTCACACAAATATTGTGACTACATCGAAGGGTATGGGCAAAACAAAGACTACATTTGAAGTATTTTAGGAACACAGTCTTAAACAGTGTAAAATTAAAGTCAGGCTGAGGTGAAGCGATCTGGGGGCCAGGTTTAGATGATGTACTTTATTTATCTTGTGGTAAGTATGTGGAGTGTTTGTGAAACTATGCCAGATGTCCTGTGGGATGAGACAAATCAGAAAATGTGTTTGGGGCTGGAGGGATGGCTCAGCAGTAAAGAGTGCTTGAAGCTGGTTCTGAGGACTGCAGGTCAGCTCACCTTCAAGTCTAGCCCCAAGAAGGGATGCAACGCCCTATGCTGGCATCCTCTGGCACTGCTCTCATGTGCACATACCCTCATAGAGACAAGGAAATATACACGTAATTAAAAATAAAATAAAATGTTAAAAACACGATGACTGGAGGCTGAGGTGGACATTGTGTGTTTCTGGATATGAATCCCAGGAAGGGCACAGCATCACTTCCGCAGTATCCAGCTGAGGAAGGAGCCAGC
>NW_022196903.1:129159973-129161671 GCF_008632895.1 Mastomys coucha
GCCAGCACATCCAGAGTAACAGAGGAAGGAGCCAGCACATCCAGAGTAACAGAGGAAGGAGCCAGCACGTCCAGAGTAACAGCCCATCCTTAAAAATTAGACTTGTCCTGGGCAGTGGCGGTGCATACCTTTAGTTCCAGGACTCAGGACACAGAGGCAGGTGGATTTCTGAGTTGGTGACCAGCCTGCCTATAGAGTGAGTTTCGGGACAGCCAGGTCTACACAGAGAAACTTAGTCTTGAAAAACAAAAACAATAAAAAATAAGAAAGGAATTTGTAATCTTCAAATATTAACATTAAGCTGATGTTTAAAAGAAAAAAAAAAAGGCCCAGAGGTTTCTAGACAACTCTCTACTGCTTTCTGGGAGTAGATGTGACCATTTCCAAATGTGTGGCTTTAGACTCTTCTAGGACCAAGGCTTGTGTCCGAATGTGATGTCTAACTCCACTCTTTTGGCTTCTGATTTACGCCATTTTTTTTTCCATAAGGGGAAGTGCAACTGTGATCCCTGTAGTTCTGCTTCCCCCCAGGTTATTCCTGAAAGCAGGAAACTGGCTCTATGGGATCCCTTCAGCTAGGAACACGGCTCACTCGGTTCACATTTGCTGACTGAAGATGGATCAAATAGGCCCAGATTTCTTGGTATCTGGAGTTCCATGTGGAGGTCTCAGACTGAACCTGTTCTAGTCAAGGAAGGTGTCCTGGTCAACGGCTAACAGCTTTGATATACTCCCTGGTTACAGATATGGTGAAGGAGACGTAAATTAGGCTGGATAAAGATTTTAACATGAAAGGTGGTGTAGTGAGTCAATCATAGCACCTTACCTGCAATCTCAGCACTGACAAGGGAGAGGCAGGTGGATCTCTGGGAGTTCAAGAAATTTGGCAGGGCTACATAGAGAGTTCCAGGCTAGCTAGGGTTATATCGGGAGACCCTGTCTCAAAATATCAAACAGAAAACAAAATTCCCCCAAACGGAAAATAGTAGCTGTGGTAGGCTGAAAAGAGTCCCCCAAAATACTCGATCTTAATTCCCGAAGCTTGTGAGCATTGCTTTCTGTGTTTAAAGAGGCTTGATTAAATATGAGAGTGTCACTAAAAAAGATGAGAAAGAGAGGAGTTAAGATTCTCCTCGAGCCTCAGGGTGGTTCCCAAATGCCATCCCACGTACCCTAATGAGTCGGAAGCGGAGAGAGGCACAGAGAAGAGGGTCTCAGAGGCAGAGATGGCAATGCTGAAGCCATAGATGAGGGGAGGCTGAAGGTACCAGGAGCAGGAAGCGAGCACAAAAGACCCTATTAGATGCTGGGCGCCCTGCGGCTCTGCTGCTGCCTTAACTGTGTCCCAACGAAACAGATCCAGGCTTTTGGTCTCCAGAATGCTTGGAAAAGAAGGCTTTCTTGTTTTAAGCCAGGGAGTTTGTGGTAATTCTTAGGAAATTAATACGGTCACAAAACTGGAAATGCATTTGTTTTACTGTAATACTTTAAGGAGAGTTATGTCTCATGCTTTTAATTTTGCCCTCTCTGAATCTCCCTACTTTCAATTAACAAAAAATTAATATAGGGAGCTGGGAATGCAGCCCAGTTGGTAGAGTGCCTGCCTAGCAAGCGAAGAGCCCAGGGGCTGATCCTTGGTAGCATATAATCTGGTGCAGTGGTGTGAGCCTGTAATCCCAGTACTGATGGGGGGGGGGG
>NW_022196903.1:129161681-129167062 GCF_008632895.1 Mastomys coucha
GGGGGGGAGGCTTGAGGATGAGAAGTTTGAGATTATCCTCAGCTACCCAGCAAGTTGGAGCCTGGGCTCCCTGAGACTTTGCCTCAAAAAAATAAAAATAAAAATAAATAATAAAGAAATAAAGAAGTTCAACTGCATGTATTTGTTAGTCACACTGCCCTTAAGTTTAATATATTTAAACTTATCAGGAATAATAAAACCTTGAGTAGCTGATCTTTATTGACCATTTACAATGCCTCAATCACTGTGCTATGATTCTTTTCCTGTTTGGTTTTTGACTCAGTGTCTTACTATGTATCCCCTTCTGGCCTTGAATTTGACATTCTCCTGCTTCATAGTTACCCAGAGGATAGGACTGCCACACCTGGCTACTGTGGATTTTTATTTTATTTTATCTTTTTGAGGAGGTTGATAAAGATACTTTAATATAGAGGGGTGAAAATGCCCTCAATTCAAAGTATACAAGTATGGAATCAAATAACAGTGAGAAAGAAATTTTAATATGGATTTAAGCACAAGGGTTACAGGAAAAGAGGGGCATGTGGAAAGAGCGAGGGTGTGGCCTCCTCTAAAGGAGACTGACACTTTGTCATCGTCTTTCTTGAACAGTCCCAGGTAGAGGACTTTGGTGTGTTTTGAAGCTATTATCCTCAAAGAGTTGCTCAAGGGACGCAAATAAGTAAATAAGACCATAGGGCGATTCCTGAGAGCACGTGTCAGGGTTATAAGATAAAAGTCTGAGGCAGGAAGCTAGGCTGTCTCTCCTGTAAACCAACTTAATAATCTTTCTGCTTTCTTCCTTTACATTTTTTTTTTCTTACGAAAAACCCCATGACTTTTCATTGCAAATCCATATTTTTTAAAATCCATTTTCTTTTATTCTGTGTGGGTGTGTGCCACAGCAAGCTCGTGGAGGCTGGAGGACAGTGTATGGGAGTCGGGTCTGGCCTTCACCATGTGGGTCCCGAAGACTGAACTCAGGTTGTCAGGGTTGTGGACAAGTGCCTTATCCACGGAGACGATTCGCTGGTCCACACATCAATAGTTTTAAGACTTACATTTATTGGTCTGGAGAGATGGCTCAGTGCTTGGGAGAACTGGCTGCTCTTCCAGAGGATCCAGGTTCAATTCCCAGCATCAACATGGCGGCTCACAGCTCTCTGTAGCTCCAGTTCCAGAGGTTGTGCAACTCACATACAGACATACACATGCAGTCAAAGCATCAATGCACATTAAATAAATAAACCTTTTAACAAGTTACATTAATTAATTTATTTATTTACTCTGTCTCTGTCTCTGTCTCTGTCTCTGTCTCTCTTTCTCTCTCTCTCTCTGTGTGTGTGTGTGTTGGCATGTCTCTTTCTGATATGATGTGTCCAGACCGCAGATTCTCTGGGTGTTCAATGCAAACAGGAGTTTCCTGGCTTAGGGGCACATACACCTGGCTCTCTACAGTACTTAACTAATATGATGGAGTTTCAAAGATGATGAGTCTCTGTGAAACAGAACTGAAAGGATGGAATCTGCAGAGAGGGACGTTTCCATGGCATCTGGAGTCCTTGTAACCATCCGAGGTCCAGACAGGTCTCCTGTCTTTAAATGGACAGGTGCTCAAAGGTGGCTGCTTCTGGCTCTGAGGGCTTTGGCAGGATTCAGGGATGTGTTCTTTTCTCCTTTGTCTTTGATGAGTCTCCAGCTGTGTTCCCTAAGGGGCAAATGGCAGACACTTTAACATGTGGATCACATCTTGCCACTTAGTAAAGAATTTAAAAACTTCGAGGATTCCACTCCGGCTTATCTGTCAGTCTCAGGCCCGAGTGTAATATCCTGGCTGCCCCTCTTGCAGTGGTGCTGGCTGGTTTGCTAGGGAGATGATGGTGTGGGTTGCAAGTAGATTGGGACTGTAGGATTCCTGCAAAAACACCGAAGGAAGTCATTGAATCTGCCGGTAGCACTTCATCTCTCCGATGAAGGCTCTGGTAAAATTTTCCTTGCTTGCCTCACAAGGATGCTGTAAAGCTAAAATGGGAAAGACAAACCTCTTAGGGACGTTGAATTTAGACAGATATCTTTGCACTCTGCCTTTCCACACTTATAAGCCATGCCACTTTGGGAGTGCATATCCCTCACATTTCCCCCCCCCTGGTCCTCAGTCTCTATATACAACCCTGGAGAGAGTTAATTACAGATTGTTTTAGAATGCCAGGCACAGAGTAAACATTGAACTGGTGGAATCTGTTGTTATCAGTTACCATAACTTATGGGAAGGAAATTTAAAAGTGAGAGGGAATCAGGAATATATTAGTTGTGTCATCTACAAGGTTCATGAAATCAGAGCCCACAGTCAAGTCTGCAAGCTAGTTTTCACTTGTTAGTGACAGTAAGCACCACAAATATGTTTGATGCATACCTGCCTTTCCCAGAGTGAGACTTTGCCTATGTTTAGCTTTTTGAAAAAATGACTATGGGTGTTTTGCCTGCATAAATGCCTGTGTCCCCTGTGTGTGCAGTACCCTCAGAAGCCAGAAGAGGGCATAGTATAATGCTGTAACTGGAGTGTCTGTAACTCTGGAACCGTAGTTACAGACACTGATAGCTCCTTTGTGGGTGCTGAGAACTGAACTTGGTCCTCTGTGAGAGCAACCAGAGCTGAGCCACCTCTCTCTCTCTCTGACTCCTGTATTTAGTTTTTATGTTCTGGGTCTTTTGCAAAACATTTTGTGCACTCTGTGACTTAATATATATCTTCTACTTCCCCTTGAGAATAAAAACAGCATTTCTTTTTGGCCATAAAGCTCTGCCAGACTTGCTAAGAATGGTGTGGGTGTTCAGATATATTAACTACTAATTGATTCTCAAGGGAAGCTGCGGTTGTTATTAACTTTTCCAGCCATGAGATTCCCCGCTGTTGTGTGTACTTGGGCCTTCACAGTGTGAGGCTAAACCTTGACCAGGGATTTGGAGCCTCTTACAAAGGAATGTGGGCACAGCTGTCTGCACGGGGCCTACATTCACAGTGGTGTGAGTGAAAGGTGGTCCACAGCAAAGAAGCTTGGTTAGGTTGCCTTCGCTCTCTTTTGAAGTCATACCTGTCCTTAATCCACACACCAAAGCCCATGCTTTGGGAGTTTAAATACATCATGAGGTCACTTTTGGGCCTTTGGTTTCTGGGTTTTAATACAGGAATGTTAATATCAGGTATGTTTGCTTCACAAGGTTGCCAGGAGCATCTGAGATTAACATCTGTAGGAGCCACGCCCACTGTAAGGCAGGGCACGCTATAAGGTACTATTATGATGTCACCTATCCAAGACCTAGAAATTGGTAGCTTCTTGCTTCGGTGGTGACGATGAGCTGTTTGCAAAGTACCAATATCCCTTTGGCTATTAGAAGGGAACCTCTACAGTAATCTGTGAATGAGGTCTCCTTGGGGGGGGGCCTAGTTTCAGAAATGAGGTCCTTTGGTGGTCCTAGTTCTCCATGAACAGCCAAGGTTGCTCTGAGGTAGGCCAGGTACAGCTACGGCTGTCTTTCAGGAGCTGGAGATGTACACAGATTTGTTCTCTCTTTCCAAACAGCCGTGCATTTGCTCTGACTAGCCATGGTTTTACCTAGAACCCCTTGGAACGACTGCTGGGTATTTAGGCCAGGGCTATTTGTGAGTGGAGTCTGGGACAGATTTCCTGGGGGACAGTAACCAACCAAGATTGTTCAGGCCTTGCTACTGTCTGGTACTTTATTATACCTCCTGACAATTATGACACAGTGACTCACTTGGATCCCAGGTCCTTTGGAACCTTAAGCCTGTGTTAGTGTTAAGATTTAAACATGAGCCCCAGAGACTCATGTGTTTGAATCCTAGGTTCCCAGCTGTTTTGGAAGATCATGAAACCTTTGGGACACAGGGGCTGGCTGCAGGCCACCAGGGGCAGGTTGTGAAAGACTTAACCTACCTCAGATTCTAGTCTGGCCTTCTGCTTCTGTGTATGTGTGTGTTTAAGACAAAAGCTGGCCTTGAACTCACCATGAAGGGGGCTGACCCTCCCACCTCTACCTCCAAGCTGCTGTGGTTACTGGCATGTACCACCAGGCCCGGTTTGCTACAGTCCTGGTCCTCTACCAACTGAGCGGCATCCTCAGCTCCCAGCTCTCTGCTCCTCCCTCTCTCACTTTCACTAACTTGGACCAGGGAGGATCACCTTCCACCCAGCCTCTTCTCCCTGCCTTCCTGTCAGGGTGAACAGACAGTTCAGGAACCAGTGAGCTGCGATACACCTATTCCCCGCTGAAGCTGTTTCTGACAGACATTTTGCCACAGTGACAGACTAGTAACAAAATAATTCCTGACACCAGGCAGCTCTCCTCTGTGTCTCGCCTCAGGTCTGTCAGGGGAAGGAACACTTCAGTCCAATCACACCCAACGGCTAACTGATTTAGGAGGAAACTTCCAGAAGTGAGGGTGTCTGAGATTGCCTTTGGTACTCAAAGGATGCAGGATGGGGCAGAGGTCATTTGTCCCTTGGAAGAGACTTGGATCTTCTCTGTTTATGTTCCTCAATGGCTCAGTCCCTTTCCTAAATGCATCAGGAAGCTCTCGGACAATTTACCCCCTGCTGCTTATTCCACTCATCACAGGAGGGGGTGTGACCTGTTGGGGTGGCCACAAGCTTCTTTTAAGCTTGACTAATGGGACTCTCTGAAGTACAGTGTAAGAAGGGGCCTTGGTAATGTCCGCTCGAATGCTTCGTGTGAGCAGAAGTCAATGTCCAGAGTCAGGCAGTAAAGAAGAGCCACCTAGCTAGAGCTCTAGAGCAGAAAGTCCTGCCCCCACCACCTTGCTCTGTGTTTCTGAGACTCATCCTCCTGAGTACTGGGGTTACAGGTAGGTACCACCACACCTGCCATCTGAAGTTCCTCTTTGGGATAAGTAAAGATTTACATACCACCACCAGCACCACAACCTCTGCCACCACCACCAGCAGCAGCTAGCAAACTTGAAAGGTCTTTGCTCCACTCCTCTCATGGAAGGAACATCAACTTGGCACCAAGAACACACAAACCTCTCACTGATGTCTCTCTCTGTGTCTCTCTGTCCCTCTGTCTCTGTTCCTGTCTTTCCCCCCCTCTGTCTTTTGAGACAGGCTTTCACATAGCACAGGCTAACCTTGAACTTGCTATATAGGCCAGGATGTCTTTAAACTTCTGATGTCTGCCCCTACCTCCCCAGTGTGGGGATGGTAGGTGGGTGCAGCCATGCATGGGATACTGGGGGGTCAAATCCACAGCTTTCTTCAGGCCAAGCAAACACCTTACCAATTGAGCTACACCCACATCCTCCTTCTCTCCTCTCCTCTCCTCTCCTCTCCTCTCCTCTCCTCTCC
>NW_022196903.1:129167233-129168298 GCF_008632895.1 Mastomys coucha
TACATGTACACTGTAGCTGTACAGATGGTTGTGAGCCACCATGTGGTTGCTGGGAATTGAACTCAGGATCTCTGGAAGAGCATCCAGTGCTCTTAACCACTGAGCTATCTCTCCAGCCCCTCTTCTTAGCTATTCAGCTAAAGTCTCACATAGCCTGGGATGTCCTTGAGCTCTCCGTATGTAGCTGAAGATAACCCTGAATCTGATCTTCTTGCTTTCCCCTCCTAAGTGCTGGGGTTAGAGGCATGCATGCGCTATGATGCTTAGCCTTTGTGTGTGTGTGTGTGTGTGTGTGTGTGTGTGTGTGTGTGTGTGATAGATCTCATGATCTATCTCACGGGCTCTATTTGGAGACTTGCTGTACCAGCCACACAAATGGTCAGGCTACTCTCAAATTTGCAATCCTCCTGTCTCAGCTTCCTAAATGTTGGGAGAACATGTATGGCCCACACATCCAAGTCTGGCAAGACTTTTTGAAGCAGCAAAAACTCTGTGTCCCGCCAGCTGCTGCAGGCTGAAGCCTCACCTCTCCCTCCAGACTGCAGGTGTCTTTGTGGGAGGATAATAACACCCACAGTCTCTCATTAATCCCTTTCAGGCTGCTGGGGCCTTTCATCCCGGAGCATGTCAAGACCCTAGAATAAAAGAAGCAAGAACTGTCATTAAAACTCCAACATTTGTGTGGCTGGTACAGCAAGTCTCCAGATAGAGCCCATTATCAAACACATGGCTCTTTGAAGCTTTCGAGTTCTTTTAAGAGTTGGTTTATTCCGATGTCTGTAAATATCAGTGGCTAGAATTGCTGACCCTTCTGCCTGTTTCCTTCCTGGTAAACTGGAGACAAAAGCTTGGTCTGAGCATTTTCTCCAACTCGGTCTCCTCAAGTGGGGAAAGCAAGGTAAAAACCAAACAAGAAAATGAAACACAGCATTGGGAGGGCTGGGTAGAAGGTTCAGGTGTGTGAGTGTGTGTGTGTGTGTGTGTGTGAGTGTGTGTGTGTGTGTGTGAGTGTGTGTGAGTGTGTGTGTGAGTGTGAGTGTGTGTGTGTGAGTGAGTGTGTGTGTG
>NW_022196903.1:129168308-129170405 GCF_008632895.1 Mastomys coucha
TGTGTGTGTGAGTGAGTGTGTGTGTGTGTGAGTGTGAGTGTGTGTGTGTGTGTGCGTGAGTGTGTGTGTGTGTGTGTGTGTGTGTGTGCAAAGTGTTGGTTGCACAAGCTTGATCTTGCTAGTTTGGTCCTTAGAAACCACATAAAATGCCAGACACAGTGGTGTGTGGTTGTAACCCCAATGCCAGGGAATCAGGCAGGTGGATTGGCTAACCCAGCCTAATAGGGGTGCTACCAGCCAAAGAATACCTGTCTCAAAATAAGGATAACAGTACCTGAGTAACAATGCTGGAGGTTGATCTCTGGCCTCTAGGTGTGTACTCATGCATATGTACACACGAATGCATGCCTGCACACCTGCAGACTCACGCACATCCCCATACATGGGTATGCTGTGCTTTTGCATGTGCGTGTCACACAGACAGACAGACACACAGACACAGACACACACACACACACACACACACACACACACATACACAATTTATTATCACCATCCTTTATGACAAAACTACTCCAGGACCAAAGAGGAAGAGAGCTCTAGTACTGAATTCTTGCGACGGGCATCGCTGACGAGAGGGAAAGGGCCTTTCACCTTGGCACCTCAGAGCTATTTGGACTCAACTTGTATGATATCTGCTGTCAGCATAGTTGTGCTTAATTTGCGGAGATGGAATTTGGACTTCACCAAGCTGAGAGTTGCACATCTTAGGCATAAACAGTAGCCACAATAATGTATTGCCTTGTGAAAGATCACTATTGTTTCTAATTTTTTAAAAAAATAAGCCATCAATGTTCACTAATAAAGGACATTTGAAATATTGCCTCTGGTTCCAGTTCTGGGCAAGCTGGTAGGTCTGACCACCCATACTGGAGTGACCATATAGTGGGTCCTTTGGAGGTGGCCACACATGTAGCTAGCAATAGTGGAAGTCACGTGCCCCAGCATGCAATAGCATACTGAGAGTGAGAGAAGAACCTCCTTTCCTGACCACTTTGTGTGCTATCTGCCTGGAGACAAGTGGAATCTACTGGAAAAACCAGGACCTGCTAACGAAGGCAGAACTCTTCCCAGGAAGAGTGTTTTTAAAGCAATTCGTCCCCATCTCCAGTGTCAACAGATACCATTGAGTGTCCCATGTGCCCATTGCCTGCAATGATAGACCTAGCTTACACATGGCTTTGCTCTGACCCTTCATTTCTTGTTCATTTGGGAAGAGGGAAGAGAGGAGATGATTAACATTTGGCAGCTGCTTTGAGGAACAGATACGTGTGTGAGATCAACTCATTTTGTTTCACCAGTTTTGCTGTTACCTGGGAGGTCAGAGGGCAGGGTGGTTCTGTGATCCCCTCTGACATGTCAGAGCCTAACATTGACATACTTCCACATGGGCCACTTCTGTGGTGTAAATGTGTATCTACAGGTTTGAAAAAAAAAGACTCATATTTTGCTTTGTGGAAGAAATATCAGCTCCCTAATGATGATAGAACTTGGATCGGAACTGACAGCCTAGCAGCTGACACCTGACCTTCGTCATCACTCGACAGAGAGTTTTTGGTCCTTAGTTTACCCTAAGTCTGAGGATTGTAGCCTGACTACAAGCCCAGGGCCAAGGCACTGGCCTTCATCCCACAAGACAATTATCTTAGAGGAAATAAATAGCTTTTTAAATAATACAGTATCCATTTGTAACATCAGCCTCATTCCGGCTCCTGTTGCTTTGTTTTTGCTCATTAGATTTATTGCTTGTTGTCTGTAATAGCTTAGATCTTATAACTCCATTAACATCTTTTTGAAATATATAACACGCTCATCTTTGTGGCTCAGAGATCCCGAGATCAGGGAGATGATGTGGCTGCTGGGTCTTGACCTAATTGTTCCTGTGGGTGACCAGATGGCCCGTTTCTCATAATGCATTGTAGGGAAGAAATAACATGAATGTCTGCAGTTCATTTTGCATATATTCATACTTAAGTTTGTGTTTAATAATACACTCAAGGCAGTTGTGCTATGAGCAAATTTACTGCTCAGGCAGCCTCCGATAAATTCAGTGGGCTTGTCCTTCTGCGGACAGCTCTTACCAGCCTGCCCTCTCTC
>NW_022196903.1:129171336-129178400 GCF_008632895.1 Mastomys coucha
AATCCACTAGATACAACCCACTAACAAGGACTGGAGGTACAATCCACTAGATACAACCCACTAACAAGAACTGGAGATACAATCCCCTAGATACAACCCACTAGCAAGGACTTGTGGGATCTTTTGTGGTCCTCTCAGAAGCTAAGTATAGATACCTGATCCAGAAGAGGTGGGGAAGGTGACCCTTGTCCTCTCATACACATGAACAATCAGATCATGGAGCTAAAAATAGCACCCAAGAAGGAAGGATATAAAATGGTGACAATGTATATAAATTTGTGCCTGGTCTCGTCCCAGAATATTTGAAAAGTTAAGAGGTGAAGGGCTGGAGAGACGGTTCAAAAGTGCTTGCCATGCAAGCATAATAACCTGTGTCTGAATCTTCAGAAGCCACACGAAACCAGACATAGTAGCCCACATGTGTAATCCCAGCAGCCCTGTGGAAAGCTGGGAGGCAGAGACAGGAGAATCCCTAGAAACTGAATGGCCAGCTGCAGAGCATGGGAAAACAACAAAAAGAGCTTTGTCTCCAATAAGTTAGAAGGCAAAGACAGACACCTGAGGTTCTCTTGATCTGCATATATTCACTGTGGGATATGTACACATCATTAACACATACAAAGCAATCAGTATACAGAGAGAGAGGGGGAGGGGAGGGGCTTGACTTTGAGGAACTAGAAAGCTTATATTAATAATAATAATTATTTATAACAGAATAAGTGCATTGGTATTTATAGTGAACATGATAACCCCTCCAAGACAGATAGTGGAAGGAAGATGTAATTTGTGTGTGTGTGTGTGTAAATTGTACAGTACATCAGTTAACACCTACACAGGAAATAGTTTTGAGCAGAGAAAAGGAACCTTTGCCCGAGGCAACCCAACCTTCATAGTGGGCAGAAGACAAGCTTCACTCACATTCCAAAGGAGAGCACTGGCTTTCTCTTCCAAGGCTGTTCACCAGACAGATGTCTGCAGAAGGATTCCCTGAACCATGTTTACAAGCATACGAGAGCCACAGAGACACATCTCCCTGAAGCATCTCTCTGTTTCCCTGCTCAGAAGCATCTGGACTTAGATTAGAACCAATGCTGGATCAGATCTTTAATGATCTTTCATTGTGGCTCTTTATTCCAGGCTCCCAGACTCAAATCTGTCACAGTTCTGGTACCCAAGAGCTTTCTTTTTGTTGATGGCTTGGCTCACCTGGACACCCCCACATTGATGTTAATGCTCTGTGTCCACCCTATAGGGACAAGCTCTAATCTTGGTTTCTATTGTGACATTCTTTGTCACACTCTGAGGATGAAGGGGCTGCCTTGGTCTTTGGCCCCTTCTTACAGTTCCAAGAATTCAGCTGCCAATTTTCATCTCACTGGTGACCAGCATGGTTGCTAGGCTTTTGTGTCTTCAGTTCCAGATGTACCACTGTATCTGTTACTTGTCACACATGCAACAACCCCCTTGGTGCTCACCTGCCCACCAAGGCGTTTATCCTGCCCCTCCTTCCACTGTCCTGGGATTGCTCCACAGGGCCAGGTGAACTCCAGACTGTCTTTCCCATCACATGTGCTCACACATGCTCATTACCTCATACATTATGCTTCTTGCTGGGTTGTTGGTTCAGTCCGTTTGGGTAGCTACCACAGAAAGTTGAGGACAGAAGTTTTCTTTCTTGAAGTTCTAGGGTCTGTCTACTAGAAGATTTGGTCACTGGTGAGAAGTTGTTTTCTTTTTGTAGATGTTTGCCTTCTTCCTCTGTCCTCAAGTAAATAGTAGATGGACACGTTGGGGGGGGGGTCCCTGTATGTAGCTACTAGTTGCATCGATGAGCTAATTACCTGTAGACACTCTCCTTTCTAATTCTGTCCTATTGTGGGTAAGGGTTTCAACATATAAATTTGGGGTTGGGTACCAACATTCAGTCAGTAGCAGTTGTTATCCACTTGGGTTACTCGGGCTCATCACAGTTGGGGAGAGAGGTGGTGACAGAAAGGTCAAGGGCAGCACTATAAACAAAGTGCTACAGTGAAATGAGGGTGCTCCCACATTCCAGAAACCATCCTGATAAATATTTCCCTGCCCGTTATATAAGGAGAAGGGCAGAAAGAAGAGATTTTGCATGACGCATTGAGGAAGCAGAGAAAACTCAGGCTAGTCCAAAGACTTCATGGGAGCCTTGATGGCCGGAGATAGCACAGGACCCGGGTTTGAATCCTGCTTCGGAAGCTCATGGTGGGTGTGACTATGGAACTTTGGCTCAGTACTTCTGGGTGGCACATCCAGAATACTGTGGTAATTATACTGATCTCACGGTGGTATGGGATTGTTGATACACCGTCTTGTTTACTGGCTTCAAATTTCACACTCATGGTGCCAGGCATGCCAGCAGTGTACAGATGGGATAGATGTTGGGGTGGCTGAACTTGTAGGGCCTGGGTGGTAGCTGAGTTGCTTAGCCTGCCACCTGCCAGCTCTCTTGTCTCCTGTCACCATAAGGGTGACCTTTCCAGCACTGCCCTAGCTTCCTCATTCAATGCTATAGTCAGCCAGGGGTCGGGGTGGGGGCAGCTCTCCAGGTCTCAGGCCTGCAGGCCCACTCACTTGCACTTACCCCAGCTAGCGACAGACAGATGTACTATGCAGTCCAGGCAATGTGCAGGGCCAGTTCTGAGTGATGCAACCAGTGAGGGACAGGGACAGCTGTCTGGTTATCATGACCCCAGGCCAGCTCTCCTGCCTGCTGCAGGTGTGTGTGTGTGTGTGTGTGTGTGTGTGTGTGTGTGTGTGTGTGAGAGAGAGAGAGAGAGAGAGAGAGAGAGAGAGAGAGAGAGAGAGAGAGAGAAGAGAGAACAATTTGTGGGAGCTGGTAATTTTCTGCTTCAGTCCTAAGAATGGAATGACTCAGGTCATTCTAGCATAAACCTTATTATTTCAGACATGGGAGGAAAAAAACCAAACCAAACAAATCCCCAAACCGTGGAGTGGTTTGCAAAATGGCCCCCTGCCCAGTCTTGCCAGTGTTGACGGACTCTTACTCACAGAACCCTTACCATTTAACGAAAAGTGCTTGCCAGAGCACAGACCAGCATGCTGGTCGGTGACTGCTGCCAGCACCCAGCAGCATCCCCAGGGACACAGACTCCCACTAGGTCATCTCTAAGCAGTGGGTAGTCTCTTTTATTCACTAAGATGTCTCTCAGAGTCTGGTAGAAGTTAGATATTCATCAGTGTTGGTTAAATAACCAATAAGATAGCTAACTGTAATAGTTGGACCAGGATTTCGGAGCCACAGCTTAGCATATTAAAATGTAAGGGGGAGGGGAAGCACTGGAGAGGTAGCCGTGAGTAAGAGCACAGACTTCCAGCATCCGTGTGGTGGCTCACAGCTGTCTGTACCTCCAGTTCCAGCTGCCCCCTTATGGTCTCTGTAGGCCTCAGACATAGCTGTGGTGCAAGACACACATACAGGCAAAACACCCATTAAAAGAAAATCTTAAAACAAAACAAAACAAAAACCCTAGCCTGGTTGTGGTGATGCATGACTTTAATCCCAGCACTTGGGAGGCAGAAGCAGGCAGATCTCTGTGAGTTCCAGGTCAGCCTGGCCTACGGAGTGAGTTTCAGAACAGCCAGAGCTACACAGAGAAACCTTGTCTTGAAAAAAACAAACCAAAACCAAAACCAAAACCAAAACAAAACAAAGCAAAACAAACAAACAAACAAAACCAAAGCAAAACAACACGCACACACACAGAGACCTTATCCCTAGAAGTACAAAGGGAGCATGCTCAAGTGACAGCGCTGACCCCCACACCCACACATGCACATGCACACACTTGCATGTGTGCTTGAAGGTACATGTACCTACTGACAGGTACATGTACCACATACCACACGGCACTCAAGTAACTAAATGGGAAGACAATGGTCTCAGACTAATGGAGAGTTCGTCTAATGACAGGTGATTAGAAAGGTCATGTTGCTCTGTGTGTGTTGTGTTAGACATATTACATGCCTGATTGAGGAGCATGTTGCTTTCCTCTATGTTTGGAATTCCATCTCTCATTAACACTTCATCAGGGACTCATTTAGTCCAAGGACGGGCATTTCCAAACTGCTATCCTAAAAGTCGCAGCCACCAATTAAGTGTAGCAACTATCATTGCCCCACTATGCTGAGGGAGCAGACTTCTAAGTCCCAAAGGTTTCCATGACAAATTTACCAAATATGCACTTACATTTTATTACTTCTTGGCTCAATTTTCACCCTCAGTTCCACTTTTTTTTTTTAAACTGAAAACATCTCCCTCACTGTGGGGGCTTATTTAGCAGACAGGGTGGCACGTGATGTCTAAGACGGAGATGTCAACACCTAGAGACAAAGGTCATTCCTTTGGAAAGTGTGATTTAACCAAAGCAGAACGTGACCCTCGGTAATGTGGCTGACATCCCCTTGTAGATTGATGACCCTGTAGATTTGCATGCTTGACTCTATTTAGGGAAGTGGTGTGAAGGAGAGGAGTGTCTTGCTTGACTCCCAGCTGAGCAATGGATACACTCTATCACCAAGCCACTGAGCAATGGATACACTCTATCACCAAGCCACTGAGCAATGGATACACTCTATCACCAAGCCACTGAGCAATGGATACACTCTATCACCAAGCCACTGAGCAATGGATACACTCTATCACCAAGCCACTGAGCAATGGATACACTCTATCACCAAGCCACTGAGCAACAGATACATTCTATCACCAAGCCACTAGCCTAGGTGGGTCTGACTTTGTTACACAAAGCCACATGCTTCCAGTTGACACAGAGTGGACAGAGCTGGGGTGGCGGTGCGGAGAGTCCCTTGAGGGTGTTGATTCATAGAATGGACTTTACTAGTGGACAAGGTTGTGTCTGCCCCACTGAGTCTGTGACTTTGGGCAGTTTGTCAATCTCAGCTTTGTTAAAGTAAGGACAATGGCCACAATGTTGTCTATTCCATAAAGTCATCAAGTGCCAGTGTATCTCCGGGGTGGGGGGCTGTAAGTTTACAATCTGCCTGTGTCAACCTTGGCTTTGTAGCAACTCATCTATAATTAGTCTTTAGTAATACATCCATGTGTTTAGTAATACACCCGTGTGTTTATTTACACAACTGCTTCACTACGAATTCAACGAGCTTGCCTTGGCAGTTCACCCACTACAGGAGCCAGAGTTTGAATGTGTGCTAAGTAACACCTCTTCCTTCTTTCCTCTTTCATCCCTCCTTCCCTCCCTCCCTCCCTCCCTCCCTTTCTTCTTTCCTTCCTTCCTTCTTCTCTCTTTCTCTTTGAGATTACGAAAACATGCATGTGCGTGTGCTTGCTCATGCATGAGATGCAGGTATCCTTGGAAGCCCAAGGCACTGAATCCCCTGGAACTGCAGTTACAGAGGTTGCAGGCCCTGTTGGGCACCAGCACATGTCATGTGCTCCAGAAGTGCATGTCCTTAACTGTTGAGCTATCTCTCCAGCCCCTGCGTCTTTCTTTTAAGTAGATTTTATTTGCTCAGCATACAGTGCTTGTACATAGTGACTTTCACTAAGTCATTCTACTAACCTCCCTACCCTACTCCCCCCCCCATTACTCTCATTGGTTCCTCCAAACAGCCATGCTTCTATTTTCACATCCTATAGACACATGGGGTTTTGGTTATATATAACCTAGGATCGAAATGAGAGAAAACGTGTCATACCTGCCTTTCTGAGTCTGATGCATTTTACTTATGTCATGATCTCCAATTGTATTCATTTTCCTGAAAATGACTTAATTTTGTTCTTTATGGATGGATAAAACTACATTGTGTATACATACTACGTTTTCCTTATCATCCATCTCTGGTGGACACCTAGACTGATTCTTGGCTATTGTGAGTAAAATATGCTTGAGTAATACATAGGCGTGCACATATTTCTGTGGTGTGTTGGAGTCCATGTAAACACCCAGGAGTGGTGCAGCTGGGCCACAGAGCTATTCTAAGCACTAGAAAATATTCTTATTTACTCTGTGTGTGTGCTTGCATATGCACACATGCATGTGCAAGCACTCAGGTGCAGTAGCACATGTGTGGAGGTCAGAGAACAACTTTTAGGAGTTGGTCCCCACCTTGCCGGTTTTGAGGCATGGTCTCTCTTATTCCTGCTGCTGCAGGATGCACTCTAGGATAACTGGTCTTTAAGCTTCTGGACAACTCTGTTTACGCATCCCACCTCATTGGTGTAGTGCTGAGGTTAGAGATGTGTACTACCACAGGCTTTTTACATAGGGCATCTGACCCAGGTCACAAGGCTTTATGTGTAGTTAGATATGAGGCTGGCACCTTTTTTTGCTGGGCCATCTTCCTGCTCTCCCCTCTATAAGACAGTTTTCGATCTGTGAGGAACCCCCATGCTGTCTTCCAGAGTGGCCCAACTAATTTACATTTTCACCAGCGATGTATGAGCACTCCCTTTATCCACATCTTTGCTAGGATATATTAGGTTTTCTTAATGATAGCCATTCTGATGGATGAGATGGAATCTCAATGTGGTAACGTAGCTTTCTTTCTTTAGAAAAGACCAAAATAGGTCAAAAGACACTTTAGGATCTGGTTCTCTCCTTTCACCATGTGAATTCTGGGAGAGGAACTCATGTTGACAGGATTGGTGGAAAGTGCCAATTAGCAGGCTTGGTGGCTAGTGCGGGTTAGCAGGCTTCATGACAAGTGCCGGTTAGCAGGCTTGGTGGCTAGTGTGGGTTAGCAGGCTTGGTGGCTAGTGCGGGTTAGCAGGCTTGGTGGCTAGTGTGGGATAGCAGGCTTGGTGACAAGTGCCTTTCCTGCTGAGCTTCTTGCCAGCGTCACCTTTTCTTTCCTTTGTTGCCTTCAGATTTTTAAAAAATCACATTAGTAAGAAAACAGCTTTGTATTATAGTATTGTAGTAAAGAATTTCACTACTCAAATTCTCTGTAACTCCCTACTCACCCACTTCCCTCCTAACTTCTGATCTTTTGACTGTCTTGTCAAAATTTGTCTTTTTTTTTTTTTTTGG
>NW_022196903.1:129178525-129186210 GCF_008632895.1 Mastomys coucha
TTTTTTTTTTTTTTTTTTTTTTCTGTTTCTGGACTGGCTTCTCTTACTTAGTCGTATGTGTTTAACATTTAACACGTCTTCCTATGACTAAAGAACTCCTTATAGTGCTGAATAGTATTCCACTGTCTGGATATTGCAGAGTCTGTCCACTCAGCTGGAGCGTGGGAAGGTTGCGGATAGCTTGGTTGCTTCCAGGTTTTGGCAATTATGAATAAAGCTGTTTTAATGCCTGTGCGCACGGTTTGCTGTAGACTAGCAGTTCTCAACCTTTCTAATGCTGCAGTCCTCTAATATAGTTCCTCATGTTGTGGTGACCTCCCCACCCCCATAAAATTATTTTCTTTGTTACTTTGTAACTGTGATTTTGCTATGGTCGTGAACTGTAATGTAAACATCTGATATATAACCCTACATGGGGTCATGGCCCAAAGCTTGAGAACCGCTGTGGTAGACGCAGTTTAAGTTTATACTGGTAAATACCAACAAAACTAGCTTCTGTGTCCTTTGGAAAGAGTGTGTTGAGTTCTGTAAGAAAGAACCAGGCTATCTTTAATGTACCTGGTCCATTTTGCATCCACACCAGCAGTGGACACATGAATTCTTTCTCTCTACATCCTTTTTAGTACTTGATACGACACAATTTGGTGTGCTAAGATGTGTGCAGGAATGTTCCATTTCAATTCTTAATTCTCCAGCCACATGTGATGTAGAGTATCTTTTAAAATTCTTGCCACCTCTGATCTTCTGGGGTGTATCAGTTCTGATATAAGGCCCATCTGTCTTCAAATTATATTTGTTTTATTCTTCTCTTGATATTTCTTTTTGAGACAAGGCCTTTTGTACCCAAGGCTGGCTTCAACGTAGCTGAGGCTGACCTTGAACTTTCGATTCTTCCTCGTAAGTGCAGGGATTATAGATGTCTTCATTGTTTCCGGCTTAGATTGTTCTCTCTCTCTCTCTCTCTCTCTCTCTTTCTTTCTTTCAGATTTATTTATTTTATGTGTATGAGCACACTGTAGCTGTCTTCAGACACACCAGAAGAGGACATCAGATTCCGTTGCAGCTGGTTGTGAGCCACCATGTGGTTGCCGGGAATTGAACTCAGGACCTCTGGAAAAGCAACCAGTACTCTTAACCCTCAGCCATCTTTTTAGCCCCTTAGATTGTTTTCTAATTGCTGAGTTTTAAGGGTTCTTTGTATGTGGTGGGCAACAGTCCATTCAAATATGTATTTTTGCAAATACCTCCTGTTAGCCTGGGGCGTCTCCTTCTCTTAAGCACCTACCTATTTTTAAAGTCCCCTTCAGAGGTGATCGTCTGTGGCACTTAGTCATCGTCTTCTCTCTCATACTTCATTCCCGTTGACTGTTCTGTTATTGTGCCTCTCACAGATATTTATTATACTGCAAATATTTACCTACTAGGCGGCGAGATTCTTCACAACAGGGTCATGCTTTCTATTTTTTCATTCCCAGAGTTTTTCACACTATCTGACAGTAGTCATGTGCCTAATATACTTGCTCTGAATGAACAGAACGTGAGAAAAGGAGGAGGTCAGGCAGACCTGGTTCCCTGGAAAGCGTGGAGGGAGTGGGAGCTTGCCCTGTGAATAACAGTCTCCTCTTCTTGGCTGCGTTACTGAGCCTAGATACAGGCAGTTTCTGCTTGACTTCAGCCATTCCTGCCGAATGTCAGGGCAACAGGACCTGTGTTCTCCTGCTCTCCCGGGTCAGAAACACTTTCATCAGATATATACAGTCTTTTAAAGTCTGCGTGAATGCCCTCAGCTCTTTTTGTATCTCTCTCCCTTCCATCCAGTCAGCCAGAGAATCTTCACTCTGTGGCACTATTAACTGCTCCATCTGCCTCCAAGGTCTCCTTGCTTTCCTGAAGGGAATTGTTTGCCCATAGACACGCCCATGCCAGGTGGGGAAGGGTCTCTAAGATTTCATCATAGGTTAGAATCTTGTAAACTTACTCTCCCTCCACCCCGGTCACCCTTCTGGCTGTCATCTTCACAACCCTTGCATTTGGGTTGCAATGTTTCTGCAAAAAATCTCCCCTCACTAACCCCACTGGCATTTGGCTCAGAATACATTCTGTTTAAGATAACTTTGCTTTCAATGGGGCTTCTATTGAGACCAGACTCTATATCCAGCGTTGGGCTGAGCCCTGGGGGAACGCAGTCGGGAGAAGAAAGACCGTTCTCACATGATTTACAGGCTTGTGACCATTTGATTTGCAGACATGAGTGCTGGGCTGCTCACATGAAAAGTCAGGGAGGAGCTCGTAAAAGAGCAGCAGATGCTCTGCCCGCAAGGCTGCAGCTTTTGATGCGAGACTGGAAACCGCGTGGATGATTGGTTGAGTTTTAATTGTTCACAAGGCATTTTAGAGAGGTTTAGATAATCACCATTCTTGGTGTCTTGGGTCAGTTTAGACAATTTAAACTTATCAAAGTATCTCACGCTTATCAAAGAAGTACAAATAATGCAAGTGTTCATTGAGTAGCAGAGAATACAATTATACTCTGCAATTATACTGTTTGCCTTTCTTCTCCGTTTTCCTCCTCTTTTTCCCCCTGTTCCTCTTCTTTTTGACACCCCATTCTGTAGCCCTAACCCGTTTGGAATTTACTATGTATGCAGACCAGACTGGCTTTGAACTCCTCCTGTTTTTTGGTTTTAGGCAGCTTCTTTCCCAGCACTTTTATCAAGAAAAATTTAACGCTGGGTTTGGGGGTGCCTCCCAGCAAGGGGGCAGTAGAGGCAGAAGGATTCTTGGCCATTCTTGGGTACACAGTAAATTTGAGCTACCATGGGCTACATGAGATCTTGTCTCAAAATATGGAGGAAAATGGAATGAATGTGCTGGCTAACTATGTCAACTTGACACAAACCAGAGTCATCAGAGAGGAGGGGACCTTAAACTCGAAAAAGCCTCCATAAGGTCCATCTGTAAGGCATTCTTTCTTTCTCCCTCTTTTTCTTTCTTCTCTCTCTCTCTCTCTCTCTCTCTCTCTCTCTCTCTCTCTCTCTCTCTCTCTCCCTCCGTCCCCCTCCCTCCCCTTCCCTCCCTCCTCCCCTTTCTATAAACCACTAGGCTGACCTTGAACTCAGAGCTCCATCTGCCTCTCTTTCCTGAGTGCTGGGATTAAAAGTTTCCACAGGCACCTCCCACCATGATATAAGGGATTTTAGTATTGATGTGGGAAGGCTCAACCCATGGTGGGTGGTGTCATTCCTGGGCTGGTGGTCCTGGGTTCTTAAAGAAAGCAGGCCGAGCAAGCCATGAGGAGCAAGCCAGTGAGCAGCATCCCTCCCTGGCCTCTGCATCAGCTCCTGCCTCCAGCTTCCTACCCTGCTTGAGTTCCTGTCTTGATGTCCTTTATTGATGAAAAGTGATATGGAAGTGTAGGCCTAATAAACCCTGACTTGCCTTGGCTGACACAGCAGTAATAACTCTAGCCAAGACACTTGCAGATAGTTGGAAGTATTCCTGGCCACGTGGGATCCCTATCAACATTTTGCTATACTGATCAGCTTTTTCTGTGCATTTCAGGATGAGTTGAATACATTAGAAGAATAATACCTTCAAGGCTTAAAGGTAAAAGAATTATTAGATTATCGTTTGCAGGATTTAAAGCTTCATTTATTATTTTTTATTACTTTGATCGTGTGTGTGTGTGTGTGTGTGTGTGTGTGCATGTGTGACGGGCCCTTACTATGTAGTCCAGACTGGCTTTAATATTGTCATCTTCCTGCTTTAGTCTCCCTAGTTCTAGGACTGCAGAAGTGGATCACTAGGTCACTATGACTGGCTCTTTTCTTTCATTTATTTTTTATTTATTTGTTTGCTCAGTGTGTGTGCTCATGAGTGTGTGCGTGTGTGTGTGTGTATGTGTGTGTGCCTTGCCCATGTGTGGATGTCAGAGGATCACTTGTGCAGGTTGACTCTTTCCTTTACTCTGTGGAACTCACAGATTGAACTCAAATCCTCCGGCAGTAAGCACCTTTGTCCACTGAGCCACTTCACCTGCCCCAACCTGGCAATTTTCTCTACGAATTCTAGGTTTTGCATCTTCTTTATGAAGACCTTCTTCAGCTTAGTAGTATTTTCAGAGCTCCATTTCCCCCTACTTGCCTTGATAATTTTATTTTTAATTTTAAAAATCCAAACGAAATCATATTACCTGCAGGAGTTCATAAAACTTAATCGCTTGCAACGAGAGGCTAACTGTCTCAGAGCCAAAGTCTCTTTAGAATTATTCGCTGTAGCTTTTGACTGAAAACGTTTCTAAAATGCACAGGAAATGGGGAGTGTGGAGAAGGCAGCCAGCAGGGCAGAGCAGGCACAGGTGGAAGCAGAGAGAGGACCAGGTGTAGAGCTATGTGTGTTCTTAAGATTGTTTTATGTGTATGTGTGCCTAACAGTATGCATGTATACAGTGTATGTGCCTGATGCCCAAAGAGTCCAGAACAGGGTATAGATTCACTGGCACTGGAGTTCCAGGCTATTCTCAGCTGCCATGTGGGTGCTGGGAATTGAACCCAGGTCCTCTGCAAGAGCAGTCAGTACTTTTAACCTCCAAGCCATCTCTCCAGCCTCCAGGTCTAGAGCTTTGAAGAGAAGATTCTAATGGTCTTCTAAGAGGATTGTCTGTAAGACAGGATCTAATAAAGCCCAGCCTGCAGCCAAGTTAGTGAGGAGGTGAGGCTGACTGTGGACTCAAGGGCTGAATCACAGGCATGTGCTACCATACCTGGCCACCGCTAAAAGGCTTCTCCAACAATGAAATGAGGTTCTTTTCCACAAGAAACAGTATAAAATGCAGGTTTGCATCAACAGTGCCCACTCGATTTATTATATCTGAATGTAAGTAGCGCAGGAAAGTGACTCAGTGCTCGGGAACTACATGAACAGTTTCGATATCTTTTTGGTGGAGACTGATCTGCAAAGGCCTGGGGTGACGGGTCTGCAGACGGGAGCAGTGGGAGGGGAACAGAGGGGAGAGCAGCACCCCTCCCCAGCTGAATAGAGAAATGCTCCTGGCTCTGCCTTGTTGATTAGCTTCTGAGGCGGGGTGAGCTGCCCTTGACAAAAAAGAGAAACCCAGGGTAGCGAAAACAAGAGAACAGTTGGATACATAGTTCTTTTGAGCACACACCTAAAATACCTCCTTTAGGCATAAAAATGGAGCCCAGGTGGTAGAACGCTTGCTTAGAAGCAAGTAGAACATTCATGGCATTCTCAGTTTGTTCCCCAGAACCCAAGAGACCAAAATGATGGAGGAACACCTGTAATCCCAGCACTTGGAGGGGGAGGCAGTTCAAGACAAGCTTTGGCTCCAGAGTGAGTTAGAGCCTAGCCCGAGATAAGTGAGACCCTGACTGGAGCAAACTTGTGCAGCCTCAGAGTGTAGCGTTTTGAATGAGAATGGTCCTCATAGGCTCATATATTTGAGTTTTTGGTGAACTGGTTAGCAAGGACTAGGAGGTGTGGCCTTGTGGGCGGAGGTGCATTGGTGTAGGTGGGCTTTGAGGTAACAAAAGACCACAGCAAGGCCCTGTGTGTCTCCTTCTCTGCCTCCATTTTTCAGATCAGATGTAAAGTCTCAGCTACTGCTGCTGTACTTCTTGCCATGATGGTCATAAACTCACTCTCTAAAGCCGTGATTGCTATAGCAATAGAATAGCAACTAAGACAATTAGGCTAAGTCAGAGACAGCGGAAGAAATGGCTCTTTTAAAGGGTATGTTTGGGTACTATGAGCAAGAACACTTAGAATGCATTGTGTAACAAAGAAGCAATTGCTTTTCGTTACTATTATGATATAAGGAAAAAGGAAGAAAATATATAGTTTAGAATCTGTACTGAACAGTTGGCGGAACAGCATAGAGTCGGGGTCGGCACACACCAAGCTTCTCTGCTCAAAGAGCAATGTTGTGCCTCATGCTTCTGGGTGTTCACCAAAGAGGGATAAAAGCATCCATCCAAACAAGGGACGTCCCTTCAAAGGTGAACAGAACAACTGTGACCCATCCACACATGGAGTACTAACCCCCAGTGGGAAGGAACTGAGGAGCATGGACCCCAAGTCACACCCAGCACTGGGGCTGAATCACAGGCGACCCTCGCCGAGGGAAGCAAGCCATACAGAAGAGAGTGCATGCTTTTTTATTTTTTTTTCTGTTTTGTTGTTGCTATTTGTTTGTTTTTGTCTTTGTTTTGTTTTCAGACAGGGTTTCTCTGTGTAGTCCTGGCTGTCTTGGTACTCACTGTAGACTAGGTTGGCCTTGAACTCACAGAGGTCTACTTGCCTCTGTCTCCGGAGTGCTGGGACTCAAGGTGTGAGCCAGCACTGCCTGGCTGGCACATGCTTTTATACCAATCAGATCCTAGGAAATGTTGACCATGGAGGAGGTAGAAACAGAGAAGGGCAGCAGAGGGGGTGAGCAGGGTGGCAAGATGCAGCCATTGTTTTGGATGTGGTTGCTTGGATGAATACACATGCCCAAACTTTTCAAATTATGGGGGTTAAACAGTATTTAACTGTGTGTCAATTTGATTCCTATATAGCTAGCTGTTAGAAGCAATAATGTCTGAGAGCAAGTATCCACTGTGAAAAGCATCATCTTTTCTCAAAGATTCAAAACTAAAATTTTAGGCTTAGCAAGGGCAATTTACATTCAATCCACATTTCGGTTTGGGAAAAATCCAGTTTTCCTGGGTATAGTGGCACACATTTGTAACCACAGCACATGAGACACATTGGCTATAAGTCAGGAGTTCAAGGTCATCCTCAGTTACATAGAGAGAGCAAGGCCAATCTGGACTACACAAGACCCCGCCTCAAAAATCTGATTTAGGGGCCAGAAATGGTGGTGCATGACTTCAATTCTAATACTAGGGAATCAGGCCTATTTCTGTAATTTTGAGGCTGGCCTGGTTTACATAGTGAGTTCCAGACTATCCAGGGAGACACAATGAAACTCTCTCTTTAAAAGGAATCCAATTTACATCTAATCATTTTAGAGTTACTAACACAGTAGGAATAGAGGCTCATTCCTGTAATCCCAGTACTCTGAAGGCCGAGGCAGGAAGATTGTCGGGAGTTCCAGCCGGAGCTACAGAGTGACAGACCTTGTCTTAACACCCCTCACCCCCACCTGCAGCAAAGAAGAGAGCGATAGCTCAGTGGGTGAAGAGGTTGCTGTACAAGGTGAGGTCCTGAGCTCAGGTGACCCGCACCTACCTAGAGTTGGGTGTGGAAGCAAGGGCTTCTCATCCCACGGAGCCTGGACAGTAGACTCCCTGAAAGCTCATGGGCAGCTGTCCTGAAGTACACAGGGGCAAACGAGAGATCCCGTCCGAAAGCAAGGACTGGCAGCCTAGGTTGTCTGCAGATACATGTCTTTATCATACACACGTGTTTAAAGGAGGAGATCTCCACCAATTGCTGGCTAGGAGAATTTTTATCTCGAGATAAAGCTGTTCAGAAGCTCTGAGCTTTGCTCTTTGCTGAGCTCTTTGAACACCTGGCTTTTTATTAAGAATGACAATGAGTTTCTCTAATATCAGGTACATCATATACTATACATCACACATACACACACATATACACACACACATACACATACATACACATATAAACCCAAGATTTTTTTTTTTTTTTTTTTTTTTTTT
>NW_022196903.1:129186323-129237823 GCF_008632895.1 Mastomys coucha
AATCCGCCTGCCTCTGCCTCCCAAGTGCTGGGATTAAAGGCGTGCGCCACCACCGCCCGGCTTAAACCCAAGATTTTATAAAGAAATGTTCTTAACATTTTTATTATGTTTACTCTGTGTGTGTGTTTGTGTGTGCGCGCGTGCATGCATGTGTGCATGTGCATGTAGGTCCCTGGGATTGAATGCAGGCTGTCAGTCAGTCCCTGTAGCGAGCACCCTCACCCGCTGAGCCACCTCTATGGCCTAAGAACTGTTCTTAGTGTTGGAGGAGTCTGAGTCAATCATGCATGTGATGGAGACCGAGTCAGAAGAAAGAACTAAGCTATTTTTAAATATACCTAGTGCCCTGGATGAAGATAAATGACTTCATAGAGTTGTTTCCCCAAAGGGAAACTAGGAAAGCCATTGTCATTGTCAGTAAAATCCTGCTGTACCACGACCTCACCTAAGAAAGGGACTCAGAACTCCTCAGTTCTTTCATCTGGAGACTCAAGCCTTTCCAAACACTGGTTAGCGAAACCCCTCCCTGTGCCAGGAGCAGAGGGATGCAATCATTGGTTGTTTTATAGCCGACAAATTGGAACCCAAAAGGCTTCAGGCAGCCTGGCCAAGGTCACCGGTGAGGCATTGGCTGACTCAGGCATGAGGTCCAAGAATTCTGTCCCCTGGCCCTGCCCTGACTTACTCCAGTCAACAAAGAAGCTCTGGCTCCCAAACCTGGAAGAGGGAAGAAATGGGTTTCCACAGTTTAATGGGTTTGCTTTGAGTTCGACATGGTATCAGGTCTCACCAAATAGCAGGAGTTCAGGATACAACGCTAGCCTACCTCATGCCCTCCCACTTGACTCCTGCGTTGGATTATCATGTTAGCTTCTGGGGCCGATGAGATGTATGACTGCAGCCTAAGTGTTTCTTGGTAAACTAAAAGAATCAGGAGTCTTTAGTATTACCATTAGATAATATTCAAAGCAACGGGTTTCCTTGTGATACTTTTATATATGCATATTCTTACGATGTGATATAAGAATTTCCTTACAATACTTTTATATATGCATATCATTGTACTTTGGTCATGTTTGATTCCCAGTACCCTTCCTATTTCACCCTCCTCCTCTTGGTGTCATTGCTGTCCCCAAACAGTCCCACCACAGCTTTCGTGCCTTGAATTTGTCAATACAAATTTAACAAAACAAGTGATATTTGTCTTCTTGTTTCCCTTTTCCCTCTTTCAGGATTTCCATGGGGTTGTTCATCTGTTTTCCAAGCCCTGAGGCATGATGTGGGAGTCTCACATCCTTAAAGCTCTGTTGGGACTCTGGGAAACTCAGCCCCGCTTGACTGATTCTGCAGTAAATACCAGCACCTGTGGATCCTGCGGAGGAGGACTGCTAGACCCAGGGCACCAGAAAGTGTGGCAAGTGATGTAATCTGAGGGAGGCACACCCCTGTAACTTGAGAATTGTTGAGCTTCTCTTTGCCTAGCTGGCTTTGTCTTACCAGTGTCAGGTTCTGTTGTCAGGAGTCATCTTTCTGGGTGACACATGGTGAGCCAGTTTACCCACTGTGGGACACATTTATATGAGTTCTGTGGTGGATGACTCTTAGGACAGTTGGCTTATCTGGGGACTATGCTTACAGCAGGCTCAGTCATCTTAAACTCAGATACCAGAGACAAGCGTGAGTCCTTAGGGAGGTCAACATGACCATCAAAAATGAGCTGGGCCTGGTGGTGGCTCATGCCTGTAACTCCAGCACTTGCAATACTGAGGCAGGAGGGTTTCTGTGAGTTTGAGGCTCAGGCTGGGCTACATAGTAAGTTCCAAGGCAGCCTACCTACAGAATGAGATCTTACATCTTAAAATGAACACCCTCCATGCCCAACTCCTATAAGTAAGCCTTATTAAACTCACAGTTCACCAGTGATAATGAAAGCAATACACTAATTAATAAACCAGGAGACATGAAAATAGAATATGGAGTGATAGGGTTAGGAAGGGGATTGTTTGTTAACAAAGGAAGTTAACAGGGTGGATATAACCAAAATATATGTATGAAAACATACCTTAATGAAACTCTTATTACATATAATTAATATCCATCTTTTTTTGTTGTTGTTTTGAGACAAGGTCTGTCTATATAATCCTGGATGCCTTAGAACTCACTAGGCTGCCCTCAATAGTCACAGTGAACCCCCTGCCCTGGTATTAAAGGTGTGTACCACCACACCTAGCTTAATATCTACCAATGTGAAACTCAAAGCAAATGAACAGAAAACCAGACAAACATTCCTGTTTCTATTCTGCCCTTCTTAAGCATGGAGAGGCCCTTTGGATTCCAGCTTGACTAAATACACTTATCAGATCTCCAGCAAACTAGAATAAATGATGGGGGACTTCAGAAACCATGGCAAGAAGCTAGCAGCTTCACTGTGAGGCAGGATGCAGAGGTGAGTTGCAAAGCACAAATATGAATGCAAAAGACAAATAAAGAACACCCCAGATCCCCCAAACTCAGGGGCTTGTTGGTTTTCTTTACCAAAGTTCAATGTTGGATGTTATAAATATTTGTTCCACAAACAGAACAGGAGCTAGCATCTTCCACCTGCACACTCCACTTGCACACTTTACCTGCACACTTCACCTGCATACTCCACCTGCACACTCCACCTGCACACTCCACCTGCACACTCCACCTGCACACTCCACCTGCACACTCCACCTGCATGCTCCATCAACATGTTCCCCCAGGCCTTTGAGTATAGAGTTGTGTCCTCACAAAGGGTAATGAATTATGCTGCCTGAACTTTGCTTAGCAAAGCAGAGAATAACACTATATATTTAGAAAGAGTTCCATGAAATAATGAAGAAGGCTTAAAAGATTTGAACAAAAGACGTAAGCTCCATGAATTTAGAATATGCAATAGCTCTTTCTCCACAAGCTCTAACAAACAAGGCATCAGTAACATTAGCATGACATGGTTATTAGTTTTAAATCAAGAACAGTGTGCACATGTGTTATTGTCTGAAGACACAGATGTCTGCCTCACCCTGTAATTATTGCCAGCTCCTGTGCGTGGCACTATGTATTTTAGCTCAGTTAATACAGCCTGTACTTCTTGGAGTGGGAGACTGGGCACAGGCTTAACTGGGTTTGGTGACTGGAGGTGACATGTTTGAAGCAGGAAAAAGGAAAGACACAGAGTGGGGATGCACATGACCCTTTATTTTCTTTTCAGCTTCTCACAGGGTGAGCCTCATTGTGCCAGCTTCTCTCCACACCCTCTCTCTTACTTCTCATGTGTGAGAATAAAGGTCCAAGAGGAATAGGTTTAATGGAATTAGAGAGGAGGGTGGAGCTGCATGGGAATGTACTGAGCATTTAAAATAAAACAAAATGAAATGCCTCTTGGTTGCCAGAACAGGAAATTTCTGCAAAGCTGGAAGGGCTGGTTGCTGGAACTGGAGTCCTCCAGGGGCCTTTGTGGAAGGGGCGGAGGCACGGCTGGGAGATGGCTTCTGGGGTATTGACAGCTTCTACAGACGGGCTGGGGACTGAGTCAGGCACCAGGGCGCTCAGGGTAGTGAGATCCCTCTGACTCATGCCAGGGGTTAGGTCAGAATGTGGCCACCTTCTGGCAGGCACCTTTGTTACTAGAAACTGTGGGCACAAGAGGTCAATTGAATAGAGCAGCTTACACAGAACCCAAAACAGCCCAGAGCCAGCACCAAGCTGTGTGAGCCTTATCCTCGCCTCGCTGGTGTAAGACTTTCAGTCATGCCAGTCGCACAGACGGACCGGTGGACAAGTGGACAACTTTGTTACTCTCCTCTTACAGATAAGAAGACACGGTTTTGATATTGTTAGCTAATTTTGATTTATCCTTCGAATGTATAAATAAAACACAGCTACCCACCCTGACCTGGAACCTCTCCCACAGTCAGATCCAAGGTGATTAATCAGATGCTAAAATTGGGAGAAACGCTGAATCACACCTGCATTCCTTTACCCACGGAGTGTCAGCATTCTCTGTAAACTGAACATAAATATTTACGTATTATCTTAGTGAAGGATTGGCTGTTTTCCTCTTCTTCCTTTATTTCCTCTTAATAATGAAGCTTATGGCTGGCCACGTGCTTTGCCTGGAGACAGACCGGACTTCCTCAGGGTGCCCTCCAGGTAGGGGCTCTGTTCTCTGGCTCTGAGCACTTGCTGGTGGTGAGTCCGGGCTGGTTCTAGGGACTGTGGCCCTGGAGGGCTGAGGTGGTGGAAGGGGAGCAGTGACTTTACCTTCTCCTAACCTTGTGCCTGTAAACCCGGTCTTGGGGGTGGGGTGGGGGTGGGGAGGAGTCAGATCCCTGGAGCTTGCTGAGCAGCCAGCCTAGCTGAAGTGGTGAGCTTCCAGGTCAGTGAGGAACACTGTTTCCAAAAGAGAGAGTAAATGAGTCCTCCAGCCTTTTGGTCCAGGTACTCCCACCCACGCATGCGCAATATACCACGCTGGTCCAGGTACTCCCACCCACGCATGCGCAATATACCACGCTGGTCCAGGTACTCCCACCCAACGCATGCGCAATATACCACGAGTATACTCTGGCAAAGGCAAAAAAAGGAGAAGTCATCACATGGCTGGGTGGAGGAGCCTCATCCCCTTCTGGGATTTAGTCCAGTGTCAGCATATCCAGTGAGAAGGCTGCTCATGCAAACCCAAGAGTGAATTTTCAATAACTTCTCCCTCTGAATTTCAGCAAGAACTGCCTTTTAAAATTGTGTTTATTTATTATCATTATTATTTGGACCCTTAAGATAGCCAGACTGGCCTTGAGTTCAACCACATTCCTCCTGCTTTGTATTAGGAGTGCTGGGGTTGCAGGTGTAGGGTGTGGGAGAAGTTGGAAGGAGGAGAACCAGAAGGAGCTGGGGGAAGAAATGGGAAAGTAAAATAAGTAGTATATTTAAATTAAAAAAAATTATAAAAATAAATTTAAAAGCCAGGATAAGGTGTATTTGTAGAAATGAAAGTAAAAATGCGTCTCTTCTTTTCTGGACCTTTCTTTTTACTGAGCACATGAAGTTAAATTCATTTCAGTTAAATTCAAAGCATGTAAGGTGCTAGCCTGAAGCTTGCTTGAACGTGTACTTGTTTAGAAATAGAGAGGAGAAAAGCTATTACTGCCTGAGGAAATCTGGAGGGCTTCACTGTGGAGGGGTCATTTGGATTGGTGCGGGCTGGGTTTGTACATTTTTTTTTTTAATTCATCAATTAGTTACTGGAGAGACAGGGCCTCACTGTGGAGCCCTGGCTGGTCTGAAATTCATCGTGTAGACCAGGATGACAGCAAACGCATAGAGATCTGCTAGCCTCTGCTTTCCAGGTGCTGGGATTAAAAGTCTATGGCACCATGTTTTGTAGGCTGAGCTTTCTAAACACGGGGAGCAGCCCGCAGACTTACTTCTTCAGGGAGTGATCCGGAGTTTGTGTTGGCTTGGAGGATGAAGGGAGTGGACGCCGTGCTGGACTTGAAGCACATCACAGGGCTGGCACAGAGAAGAGAGATTGGGAACACTGCCCACTCTCCATCACTCCCTCACCCCCACCCTCCCTTCTTTTCACCCCTCCTTTCCCTTCTCTGCTAACTACTTCCTGAAATGGCCAGATGTGCTCTCTTCAAAAGTGCCTTGCTAGCTTCCAAGTCTGTTTTCTAGCCAAAGACAAGGGCGGGCTTCTGTTTCCTGAGCCTCTTCCACTGAAGCATCAGCAAGGAATCTGGAGACGTGGAATCCCTCCTGATCTCTCCGTGGACCTGGGTGACACAGTCTTATATTTCCACTCAATAGTGAGATCATGGTTCAGCTATTCCAAGAAACCCCGGCACTGGGATTGGGAAGCGTGGTGATATACCATTTTCTATTTTGTCATTCGGTGTGAAGTGGACACACTAAGGGAACGTGGAAATGCAGTATTCAAGGTCCCAGAAAGAAAGGGAGAGAGAATTCCGTGGTTAGATATCTCTCTGGAGAAATTAAGGAAGCAACGGTGGAATTTTAAAACTTATTCTATATAACTTACTTGTTGCACCTAAAGCCCCTGAAAAGATGCTTTGATGAATCCGGCCACACGTAACAAAGCATTAAAACAGACAGTATTTTAAACAAGATAGAAATTTGTTTTCTCTTCACTTGTAAGCAAGAAAAGCAGTTTAGGGCTGGTACATTCAGTCAACTGCTTAGAGCCTCAGACTTTAGTCCTAACACTGTCATCTATGGGGGCTCCATCTCATAGCCCCGAGAGAGGTTGCATCATCTCTAGCAATGAAACCCACATTCTAAGCTACAGAAAGTTGGGAGACCATGAAGGGGAGAGGGGTACCCAGCCACTGCCTTATAGAATGTTCTTGGAAGCGTGTGAGTATTGGCTGGAATCCTGGTGATGTCATCTCTTTAGTCAAGAGGAGAGAAGACAGACAATAACAGTGGACCACTGGCAGCCTAGCCTCCCTTACAACTGCCAAGAGCAAGAGCCCCATTGCCCTTGTGCGAGATCGAATGGCTGAGATGTCCTTCTTTCACTCCTGCATAGTCCATATCAATGCTAGGATCCCAAGCCAAGTCTCTCACGCTGTTCCAAAGATCTAATCATCATGATCTGATTCTCAGTTCTCGCATGAGTGCTAAAGAGAGGCGAGTACACCCTATTTGTTGCTACCATGGTCCTCCAGACTGATTGTGACCGTCACCACGAGTGGATCTCTACTGTCAGGAGTTTATCCACATCATGTCCACTCATTGTAGGCAGAGCACGAATGTCACAGTCCTTCTGAAAGAACTTTCTCTGGTTCCCTAAGCACAGGAAATAGCCTGTAGCTGTCTGAATCTGACCCAAGAAGTGTCCACTGTGCTCTCTGACGACAATGGGCATGCGTTTCCTCTGTAACCTACACAGAGTAAGTGTGGAGACCAAGGGAAGGACAGGGAGGAAAGAGACAGAGGAGGAAGAGGAGCAGGAAGAAGTCAGCCATGAGGGGTAGCTGAAGTGGAAAGAGGAAAGGGTGGGAACAGGCCAGCTCTGTGTAAATATTCAACCATCCTGTTTCTCTTCAGGACTCTTCCTCGTCTGTGGACACTTGTCCCCTCTACTGCCTGTATGTCCTCATTCCTCATTCCCTGCTTGTCACCACCCTTGACACCTGTCAAGCACTATTGTGACCAAGCTTCTCCTCCTTCACCCCAATCAAAAGCAACATCGGTGATGTATCTTTAGACATTCACAAGGCGACTGCTGTGCTTAAGCAATGAGCAATATGATGTAGGAAAGCTCTCTCCCCAACCCCCCTTCCTCTTTTTTTTTTTCTTCTCCTGAGACAGGGTTTCTATGTATAGTTCTGACTGTCCTGGAACTCACTCTACAGATCAGGCTGGCCTTGAACTCAAAGATCGACTTACCTCAGCCCCCTGAATGCTAGGATCAAAGGCATGCAGCACCACTCTGGGCCTCTGAAGGTGCTTACAAGGTGCTTGATTTGCCAACTCTTTCCTTCCACTCTAATGACTTTATCCACGCCACAGCTGAGATAAGACCCAGTGTTTCCTAGAAGTCACATTTGTGTAGCAAAGAGAACCTTCTTTCCTCTTTTCCCTCTCTACTTCTTCCCTCCCTCCTCCCTTCCCTCCTTCCTTCCCACCCTCCCTCCTTCCTTCCCTCCCTCTTCTCCTCCCTTCCTCCCTTGTTTGGATTTTTGGAGACAAGACCTTACAATGTAATGGTGTATCCCTGGCTGACCTAGAACTCACTTTGTTTACCAGGCTGACCTTGAATTCGAAGTGATCCTCCTGCTTCTGTTTCCTGACTGCTGGTGTCACAGGCATGTACCACCAAGTTAGGTTTGCAAGAGAAATGTCTAAGTCTAAACTTGAAGATGTATTAATTGCTTTTAGTAGAACCCCAAGAAAAAATTGGGTGGGAGCTAGGAGACGGGAGATGGTTCTGCAGTGAAGGGTTTACAGGGCCCTGGAGAGAAAAATGGATAGAAATGCAGGGTTCACTGCCTCCATAAAGCTGGTATATTTCTAGAGCACTCTCCATCCATACTACGTGATTAATATAGAGTGAGTCATCTCATGATAGGAAGTGCAATGATCAACCCTTCACAAAATCATGTGGTGAGCCTAGCCTACACAGTGAGTTCAAGGCCAGCCTGGGGTACAGAGTGAACCGGTTTTTGTTTTTGTTTTTGTTTTGTTTTGTTTTTGGCAATACTCAGGCAATGGGGGAAAACACCACCTTCCAGGCCAAACAGGAAAGAGGGGGAGTGGCTAGTAGATCCCATGGAGAGGAAGAAATGTCCAGATCTCTCACTTCCCACTCAGCCTCCATCCAGTTCATCTGAGCCTTCTGTCGTCTGTGCTCACAGTAGCTCAAAGCGTACACTGTAATGAAGCAGGGTAACTCAGTCCAGAGCCTCTCAAGGCCAGTGTGGGAGAATGGAAAGTGGCCCCCGGCAACAAATAACAGAATCTAACAAGTACTCTTCAGCTTATCTTCTGATTCCAGGGGCAGATAACATTCGTAGAACTCCAATCAAAGGCAGAGAGAAGAGGATGCATACAGATAAAGTGGCTTCATTGGTGGAGGGTCATCTTTTTTTTTCCTAGTACCAAGACAGATTTTTCCTTTATTGGATATTTTCTTTATTTACATTTCTTCTTTAAAAAAATTTATTAGATATTTTCTTTATTTACATTTCAAATGTTATCTCCTTTCCTCATTTCCCCTCTGAAAATCCCCTATCCCATCCCCCTTCCCCCTGCTCACCAACCCACCCACTCCTGCTTCCCTGTCCTGGCATTCCCCTACCCTGGGGCATCGAGCCTTCATAGGACCAAGGACCTCTCCTCCCATTGATGTCTGACAAGGCCATCCTCTGCTACGTATGCAGCTGGAGCCATGTCTCACCATGTCTGGAGGCAAATGGCAGAGTGCCAGTATCTTAAGGGACAGCAGTTTCCATTTTAAAGAACAGACAGAATAAAGCTTTAAAATGTTCTTGCTGACATGGGAGTCAGTAAATCCTCCAATCAAATGCAAAGAACATATTTTCTCTTTAAGATGGATGTGTACTCTGGTTGGTGGTTTAGTCCCTGGGAGCTCTGGGAGTGCTGGTTGGTTCACACTGTTGTTCCTTTTTATTTTTTTCTAGTACTACGATAGATTGATGGAGGATCATCTTCGGAAGCCCAGGGATAGGAAGTGGGTTAGGCCCGCTCACTGGAGAAAGTAACGGCTGTAGAACAAGGCAGATGAGCTACCAGGGTCCTCAGCCTCAACAGCCTGCATCTGACTCATTTTATTAAAAGTTTCTCTCCCCCCTCCCCCACCCACCCAAGAGCTGCTGGCAAGCCTGAGTGTGGTGCGTAGGTTTGCAATCCTCAGATCAGATGTATCTGTCAATCAGGACACCCTCTCTCCTCTCCTTTCTTTTGTAGCAGCAAATATTAGTTGAATCTGCTACAGGCACCAGGCAGCACACCTTCAACCATCATTCTCTTCTTTCTGAGGAATAGCCTCTCCACATCCTTTCTGAGCACAGTGACACTTCCTGGTTCCTGCTGCTATGATTGCCTCGTGATGGGAGGAAGGAGATGGGGATTCGGAAGGAAAGGGACACAAGGATGGGAGAGCAGAAGGCAAGACCAAGATGGCAGAAGTCCCGTAGAACAGAAAGGCTTCCGCCAACAGGGAAGAGCGATCTCTGAGACACTGAGTCAGGGCCCCCTGCCTCTTTTCACAAGGAGCCAGGACAGACATGGAGGAAAGAGAACCTCAGACATGGGGATGGAGAGAGTCCTCATTCAGCTTCTCTGACTCCCTTTGAGATTCACACCAGGAAGTTAGCAGTGTGCAAGCTCTGTCCCGGCAACCTTAGGAGCCTGGTTGCATAACCCCACCCCCTTCAGCCTCTCCCAGCTAGCAGAGAGGCTGAAGCAGGAGGATCAAACTTTCAAAGTCAGCCTGGACTACCAAGTGGGTTCAAGGCTAGCTTTGTGAGACCCTGTCTCCTCCCTCCTTCCTCCCTAAAGTAAAGAGAGGGCTGAGGGGGTTAGAGAGATGGCTCAGTCAATCGAGCACTTGCTGTACAGCATCTAGGTTCCCAAGCACCTATGCGAAGAGCTGGGAGCCACAGCATGCACTGCAGTCCCAGTCCTGGGGAGGCTGTGAGAAGATGGTCCCCAAAGCTTGCTTGCACACTAGTCTAGAGGAACCAGTGAGCTCCAGGTTCCCTGAGACACCCCTAAGTGCTAAGGTTAAGATCGAAAAAGACCACTGTTGATCTCTGTCCTCTATGCATACATGTACACATGCACTCCCTACATGAACACAAACATATGCCGCACATTCCCACACCTATACACTTCCTCCCTCTCACAATCCAAAAAAGAGGGCTGGGAATGTAATTCAGTGGTAGACAACTTGCCCAGTAGACATGAGATCCTAGTCTCAAATCCCAACTCACCCCCAGATTGCCCCCCCCCCCAAGTTACACAGTAGTAGGACTATGGAGCAACACAGAGAAACCATGGGACACTTGGCAAGAATTTCTGACTACTTATCTTGCTCAATTGCCTCCCTCCCTCCGTCTGGGGTGGCGGGAGGGAGCAGACTGTTTATCTTTCCCTGGTTAGGGACCTATTTCAGCATTTCTCAGGGGAGCTGTTTTTTAGTCTGCTTTACCTCTGACCCTTGGAATCAGCACTCCTTATCGGTGGTATGTGTGTCTAGTCTCTCCGTGACATTACTCAATGTCCCTGTTCTTAACTGCTGTGAGCTACACAATACATCTCAATGCACCCACAGCTTCTCTTCAACCCCTCATAAGTCTCCTGATAGCAGCAGAATTCCCACTGTGCCCCGCCTTTCCCAACATGGGGTGGGTGTCGAAGTTGGTGTCTGCTATTGCTGGTAACTGAATGTCCAGTTAGCCCCGAAAGCAGCTGGGCTCTAGTTTCCTGTTTGTAAAATGAGAATGATACATCGCTCCATTTCTGCAGAGCTTGTACAGGTTAAGTGAGAGTCTGTGTAAAACACTGGCCCACATGTCTGACTCTAGAACAGTGTGCTTTGTCTGTTAACATGCCTGGGCACTAGCTTAATGCTAACAAGTATTAGTATGAGGCATTCATATTAGTATAACAAGGCTTAGTGTAGACTTTGGAGTCTTGGTGCTGATTTTGTTCCTATGTCACTCTCCGTGCTTGGTCACATGGCTCTTTTAGCATGGCCATGATCTATCAGTTCTCATCTTACGTGCACATGAAGAATAATGTTCCCATGAGGAAGAGATGAGGGCAGGTTCCAAGCCTGTCGTAGGCAACCATGGGCTCCTTCTGGGCCTTTCTCACAGTCAGAGAACCAACTAGTGTTGGAATGAGAGGTCTTTCAAGATAGTTTAACTCATGTGGAGAATCACCAGATTGAGAAAAGGAGAATCTTACAGGCTAGTTTCACATCAGGACAAGTGGCAGCACAGGCTAGAAGGCATTTAAGTCCTACTGCAGTGATCTTGCTGCCCAACTGGTGTTCCCCAAATGTTTCTATCTTCTCTCCCTTTCCATTTTACTTTCATTCACTTATCTATCTATCTATCTATCTATCTATCTATCTATCTATCTATCTATCCATCTACCCATATTTATATATCCACCCATATTTGTCTATCTATCCACCCATATTTATATATTTAAATATGGGTAGATAGATGAAAATATCTATCTATCTATCTATCTATCTATCTATCTATCTATCTATCTATCTATGTATCTATCTAATCTAGCTATTTAATCACCTTTCTATCTACTTATTCATCCAACTGTCCTTTGTCTAGTTCTGTTTTCAACACTGTTTTTTCATTGCTATGACTAAATAACCTGACAAGAAACAATTTAAGGTTAAAGTGGTAGCTCTGGTTCGCATTTTGAGAGTGCCATCCATCGTGATGAGGAAGGCATGCCATCCTTCGTGATAAGGAAGGCAGGATGGAGCAGGTCAAGGCATGGCAATGAGAATGTGTGGTAGATGCTGCTGATATCATGGTAGATCAGGAAACAGAGTGAGGGGAATGCCAATCTTCCACTTGCTTTCTCCTTCCTCATTCGTATTCCATGCTCCTGGTATGTGGCATGATCCTGCCTTATTCAGGGCGGGTCTGCTCTCCTTGGTTAGTCCTGACTGGAAACACTCACAGGTACATACAAAGGTGGGCTCCACTCATGCCTTAAGTCTTCCTTTTGTTTTTAATGTCTGTGTGCAGGTATGTGTGTGTGCGTGAGTGTTTGTGTGCCTGTGTGTGTGTGCACAGGCATGTGGACTCTCTTATCCTCAGACATGCTGTCCTCTCTCACTGGCATTGAATTCAACTAAAGTCAACTAAACCAAAGGACAGTGACTCCCCTTCCCTCCATCTCCTCTTCTCCCCCTCCTTCCCCCTCCTCCCCTCCTCTGCCTTCTCTTCCTCCTCCTTCTCCCCCTCCTCTTTCTTTCCCTTCCCCCTCTTCCACTCTCTTCCTCCCCACTCTTCCATCTTCTTTGCCGCCCCAGTGCTGGTAATACAATTGCTCACCACCATGCCCTGTCATTTTCACATGGTTCTGGGGCTTAAATTTAGACCCCCCATGTTTGTAAGGCAAACACTTAATAGACTGAGTTGTCTCCATTCCCTAGTGATTTCTTAACCCCAATTGACTTGGCAATGTGGATTGCTGTCATCACCACTAACACCATGCTGGCTGACTACCTTTCTGTTTTGGTTAACTTATTATTCAGAATCTTCTCTTAAGACTTTCCGTTCCCTGAGTTATGAAGAGTGGGGTGGCTTCACATGCTTCACAACTTTTCTGTGTCTCTTCTGCACAGACACTGCCTAGATAGTTGCCTTATCTGTACTCTGCATCAGTTTCTGTTCCCAGGGTTTCAAATCTTGTTGTCTAACCAGTTCTTCTGGTTAGTTTGTAAAGCTTGCCTGTCTCACAGAGGGATTATCAACTGTGAGTCTCTGTAGGCTGCACTGTGAGGGTCCCCAACAGCCTACTAGTACTTTTGTTCTTTCCCAGGGGCCTGAAACCAGCCTGACCCTGTAATACCAGCTAGCAGGGAGAGCTAAGAACCTTATCAAACAGACCCAAGCCCTGCTTTTATCAACACAAACATTTCGGCCCTCAGCTCCTAGCACACCAGGATCAAGTTCCCCAAATTCCATTTAATTTCCTTGGCTTCTGTATTGAGTTACAACCCAGCCACAAGGGATCTTGGCACCAAAAGCCTACAGGGAAAAGGCTGTTCTGTTGAACTTTGTTGATCAGGTTTGTAGACATTGTAGGTTCAGATAAGGGTGTGGGTGGCCCGTTAATTCTTTCTTCATGTTGCTCTGAAGTGAACCTAAACTCTGTCACACTCTGAGATTGATTCCCTGCTAAAACTGTAGCAATAACCAGCAGCCATCCTTGAGTCCACGCCGAGCTTTCCTAAGAGCTGTCTCTTTTCCCTGTCTTTCTTCCAGCTACTCTTCTGTAAGAAAAATAGTTCCAGTCTCTTTGAAGACTGCAGCTCCTAGTGTGTGCATGATCTGGTTGTTTACATACAAAGGTGAGAAGAAGTTTTGAATCTCATTCTTATGCAACAGAGCCTTTTGCTGCAGGGGTTTCAGTGACAGCTGGGTGCATAGTTTCTTTGCTACCTTGCTCTATGCTCCAGGCAGACCATGCCCCACCTAGGTTCCCTCGGAACACATACTAGCTTACTTTTCAACCTGCTTTATTGGCTCAGTTGCTGGGCACTCCTAATCTCTCTTGGCTAGCATGCCCACCCCAATACTCTTAGTTCAGCACCCCAAATATGCCATCAACTTTAGTTGCTCAGTTATCTTCTCCTTGTTCAGCAACCACAACTGCCCTTAGCTTAGTTGCCTTTCTAATCTCCCATCCGGGAAAGTGGTCTATGGCCACTCCTCCCATGTTCTCACATGGCTGGTCACCTTTTCTCCCTCTGAAGCATGCTGAAAACTCCCTTCCTCTTCTTGCATCTCTTAGCCTGTCTGCAGGGACCCAGAAGCCCTGTTTCTTCCTTCTGCCCAGCAATTAACCCCTGGCATCTTTATTGATCAATCAAGAACCGATTGGGGAACAGGACCTTAGCATCAGCACCAACTCCTACACTTTCCTACTTTGTACAGCCTTGAGTCACCTTAGAGAAAAGCTTCTATTGAGTAATTGCCTAGATCAGATTGGCCTGTGGGTGTGTTTGTGGAGCATCCAGTGGCCCAGCTCACTGTGGGGAGCACCATTCCCTTACAAAGTGGTCTTGGGCTGTATAAGAAAGCAAACTCACCATGAGCCCCAAAGCAAGTCGAGAAGCAGTATTCTTCTGTGGCTTCTACTTGGGTTTCTTCCTTTAATGATGGGCTGAGACCTGGAAGTGTAAGCCTTTCTTCCCCTTAATTGCTTTTGGTCATAACATGAGTGATTTGTCATAATAACAAAGAAACGTAGAACACTCAGGTAACTGTATGCTTTGAGTTGTGCTGTGGATGTGTACATGTTTATGTATGTATGAATGTATGTGTGTGTGTAAGCAAAAAGGCCAGTTTAAAAAGTTCTATGAAGTAGGGGAATATACTTGCAGTTCTTAATGCTGTAGGCCTAGCACATATCTGATACATAGGAACCACCCAGTAAATATTATACTGTTAAGAGGAATAGATGTCTGTCTTATTTTATCCAAGAAAGCCACACCTACTCCAACAAGGGCACACCTCCTAATATTGCCACTCCCTATGAAGCCTAGGGGGGCTATATTCATTCAAATCACCTCAGACATTTCCAGACAAGTTATTAAGGTAGAACAGTGAGGTTGTGGAGCCGGTGTTTGAATTAGAGTTTGATAGGCCTGAGTGCTAATATCTGTTTCATGATTTACTGTGTGACCCTGATAGTTTTTTTCTCCCCTTTCAGTAGACTTTCTATCTGCAACACAAATTTGTAAAATGGGGAAGTAACGCACGGCCCCCACATTCATGAGCATTAATGATGCTCATGATACTGAATAAAGCACCCAGTCATGTATGAGCATACACTCAACTAGTTTTCAGAAGACCGTGTGTGTGCATGCATGTTCATTTATGTGTGTTCCTGTGCATACATATGTGGAGGCCAAGGGCTGCACTTGGTGTCCTCCTCTGTTGGTCTACACCTTGCTTTTTGAGACAGGAAGAGCAGGAAGAAAGATGTGCTGAGTTACCTTCCCAATCTCTAGGACATTTTTTTTCCTGACTCTTCTGTTTCCTAAGAACCAGGCTTGAGGGAAGAAATGGACGTGTCAAGGGAGAACATGGGTAATGGTACAGAGACTAGAGAGGCATGATAATAAATCTTGCAGATTTAAATTTTTGTCTGGGATGAGTCACATTCATGAATATTGCTTGACTGTCGTTTAAAACTAGGAATGGGTGAAAAATGGCCCTTTCTACTTACATCATTTGGACTTTGTACAGAATCCTTGTGAAGATTTGAAAAGACGTCAGCATCAGTGGCTTTGGCCATCAGACTGTGCCTTTGAGCACTTTTGAAAAGGAAGCATTTCTTTCAGACAGATGCCACTGTGAGCCCAGGTATACTCTTTAGTCCCTACTGGCACCCCAGCCATGTATCCCTGGGAGATGAGCCTGCCAATCCACAAGCCACGATGTATAGTAAACTTGGGCTGAGCTGTGAAGGTGGTAGAAATATGTGAAGCAATCTTGCTAATTAAGCCAGAAGACCTACTTCAAATATATCATATATATTCTAACCCAGGATGAGCTTAGGAGATGGTTAAACATTTGAGCCTCAGTTTCCCCATCTATAAAATAGTGGCAACAGTGTAAGGGTAGTTAACTTTTGCTGCATTAAAACTTACCCTGGAAATCTATATCTTATAAATGGACAAGCATTTGTCATAAACAGATTCTGTGGGCTAAGAACTCCAGTGCAAGGAGCACATTAGCAGGGCAGTGTGGCTCCGGGCCTCCTGTAAGGTCATGGTCCACACGTTTGTGACCCAGTGGATGCAACTCAGTAATCAAGGGAATAAAAAAGTTGTGATCATTCCAACAGATACAGAGAAAACACTTGGCAAATCGGCATGATTTTCTGATCAAGTAATGAGCAAACCAGGACTAGATAGAAACTTAAACTTCCTTGACCAAGGTTCAAGGAATCTCTGAGAACCCAGGGCTAGCATCACATTAAGACTGGATAGTCCCACAGAAGGTCAGACATATGACAAGCATATTGTCCTAGCTCTTCTGAGCTCAGCTTCTATCAGTGGACCTAGTTAGGAGAATCAGACAGGAGCCAGATCAGAGAGAAAGAAAACCATCTTTATTCACAGAGGAAATGATCTTTTACACTAAAAAGTATCAAGGAAAACCAGTTGTCATGGTCTAGCTCTATAAGCTCAACACTAGGAAAGCCAAGCCTGGAGAATTGCTATGAGTTCAAGGCCAGCCTGGGCTACATAGTGCATACCAGGCTAATATAGCAAGACCCCGTGTCTTAGTTAGGGTTTTACTGCTGTGAACAGACACCATAACCAAGGCAACTCTTATAAAGACAACATCTAATTGAACTGGCTTACAGGTTCAGAGATTCAGTCCATTATCATCAAGGCAGGAGCATGGCAGCATCCAGGTAGGCATGGTGCAGGAGGAGCTAAGAGTTCTACATCTTTATCTGAATTCTGCCAGAAGACTGGGTCATACATGGTTAAGAGGAAAGTGTCATAGCCCACCCCCACAGTGACATACTTCCTCCAACAAGGCCACACCCACTCCAACTTCCTATACTTCCTTTACTTCCTACTAGTGCCACACCCTGGGACAAACATTTTCAAACCACCACACTCTGCTTCAAAAACCAAGGAAAAACAAGAGAAATCCCCATCAAACCAACGAGCATGATGGTATATGCTTATAATCCTAGCACTAGGGGGATAGAAGCAGAAAGGTCAGAAGTTGGAAACTAGCCTGGGTTACACGAGACACTATTTCAAACAACAATTAAAACAACAATAGCAAACAAACAAACAAACAAAACCCAAAACCAAAAACAAACAACAACAACAAAAAAAAACAAAGAAAACTTTTAAGAAATCCTCCAACCAACCAAAGTAGTGAAACAATTAAGAACAAGTGAGTTTAACAAGATCAACACACAAAAATTTATCATATAGTTTGGGTTTTTTTTTTTTTTGCTTTTAAATTTTTATTTGACAATAAGCTAACAGAATTAACATAAGCAACTCCCAGATTAGCTGTTCTTGTTCCGGACTGCAGCTGGGCTCCCGCCAAGCCAGCGTACAGCACAGCAGAGTGATCCTCCTGATTGCTTTTAAACGGAGCTCTGCTCTTTAATGGAGCCGTAAGACACAGACACTTGTCCAGCTGTGTGCCTAGGATTACCCAGATACAAAGTCTCTGGTTGTGCCGGTGGGAGACAGGACCTCATAACATATCTGAGAACCGGAACCACTGTGCGCAGCTCCTGATTCAGAACAGAGACAGACGCATCCCATCTGTGTCTTCTTAATCGCTGAGGTAGGTACTTGCTTTCTTCCTGTAGGCGTGCTCTGTTCACTTGGGTTTTGCATTCTTTACGTTCAGAGTTACTGTTCTTTTATTAACAATATAACGAGCCCATCACAGTGCCAAATCTCCACCAGATGGAGATTAAATTTGATCAAAACAAACTGGGTGCAACTATCTGGAATCTTTAGGGCAAGTGGCAGTGAGAAAAAGTCATCCTAAACTACCGCCCTACGACAACTCAAGAATCCCTTATGCAGGTGGGAATGGGAAAAGGAAAGACATGCCACGCGTTGTTGAACCTGATAAATAGTATGGCAGGCGTGGCCATGACAATCAAGTGGTTCTCCTATTTCCTGGACAGCTGTTTGTGCAGCTTCGGTACATAACTGTCCCATTCTGCCTGGTAACACGTGCCAGCCACCGGGGCTCCCAGGTGGTACTTCTTGCGGAAGGCTGCAGTTTTGAACTTCCCACGATGGTCTCCAGACCGGTTGGTGAGGATGGGTTCGTCACATTTCAGTGGCTTGTCCTGCTGGTACACCAGCCAGACATAGCGATGGAAGCCAGTGCCCTTGGGAGGCCCGGAACCCACGTAATCCGAGAGGACCTTCCCACTGCTGATGTCGTTGCCTTTCATGTTGACCACCAGAAAATGGTGCCATTCCCTGTACAAGGGTTCCTTCCTGCTGGGAGCATCTGGGTCTGTGAGGATCAAGGTGTAGAGTTTCCCTGGGTCAAGGCCATCCCATGAAATGATGATGGGTCTCTGCTTAACCTGGGTGGGCGTCAGTACTTGGCCCAGCTCACCCACCTCCGCCCCGGCGTAGGTGACCCGCAGCAGATGCTGGGGCTGCTCGTCCACGTCCTGTAGGCTCAGCGGCCCGGTCCACTTGCTCATGTCTGTAGGCATGGCGAGAGGCTGGAGTGGCGGTTGGGTGCTGAGGCACGTGCTGCGCCCAGAACTTGGTGGTCACGAAAGCTCTGCAGCCGCGGGAGCACACACTTTCATATTTTTATATACCTCAACGAGTGATTCTCAAAGTTCAATTTTTTTTTAAGTGCTAAAATGAAAATACCCAAGAACAAATTTTTACAAAAAAAAAAATTATGAAAACCATAGTTTAAAAAGTACAAGATATTGTTAGGAGAAACTGAACAGGCTCTAAATAAATAAATGGAAATCACTCCGTGTTTGTAGATAAGAGTTAGGAATTAAGAAATTAACATCCTTTAAGAATGTGAGTAGATCCAATGAAAGTCCTGTCCAAATTGCATCATTTTTGTAGAAACTGCTGAGTTTTACATTTGTAAAGGCAGATTTGCAAGGAGCCAGAACAGTCAAAGCTATTTTGGGAAGACAACAACATCAACAACAACAACAACAAAACAACGAAAGTTGGAAGTTGTCCACATTTTCTAGGTTAAAGTGAGCACCAACAATGATAATGGAGGTGGTGCATACTCTCATAGTATGGGGGACACTGAGATCTGTGCTAGCACATCCAGATGTACAGCCATGTGAAGGATTTTTCAGCAAAGATGGCAAAGTACTCAAGAGGGGAGAGAATAGTCTTCTAGCAGTGGTTCAGAAATTACTGGACATTCACATGCAGAAGAGTAATGTTGGCCCCTAACCTTGCACCACATACAAGTTAAAGCAGAGCAAGTTAATCAAGTCAATGACAGAAATGTAAGAGTTTAAAAGACTATTAGAAGAAAACACAGGGCTAAATTTTTATGACTTTGGATTTGGTAATAGATTCTTAGCTATAGCACCAGGAGGTGGGTTGGCAAGATGGCTCGGTGGATAAAGGTACCCGTTGACAAGCCTGATGACCCAAGTTTATTCCTAGGCCCCATGGTAGATTTTGTTCTCGGCTTTGCATGCACATACTCACTTACACACCCACACACCCATGCATGTGTGCAAGCACACATTTGTGCACCCCAACCATCCAGGCAACCAACTAACCAACCAAATAAACAAATAAAGTAATGTAACAAATCAAAACCAATCAAATAAAATACACCAAGATATGAGCCATAAAAGAAAAAGACAAACTGGATTTCATTAAAATTAAAATATATTACGTGTTCCCAAAAGTATTATTAACTTAATTATTAACTTAAAAGGCTGGGATGGGCCAGCAAGATGGCTCAGTAGGTAAATGTGTTTGCAACCAACCTGACTATCTGATTTGATCCCTAGGCTCCACTCTGTTGAAGGAGAGAACTAACTCCCACAGGTTGTTCTCCGACCTCTGTGCACATAGAAGAACCCCCTCCTCCCTTAACGTCCACATTAGATTTTATTTAAAGTACTTAAAAAGTAAGAAAAGGTGATATATGAAGTGGAGTTTTAAACATTATTGCAGATCATATACTTGGAAAACGTTTTATATCTCAAGTCTATAAAGAATCTTCACAATTTAATGATGCATTTCAACTAATCTAAACAATGGGTCAAGGCTTTGAGCAGATATTTCTCTTAAGAAGACACACAAATGGCCAAGAGCATACAAAGAGATGGTAGACGTTGTAGGTCATCAGGAAAGAGCAAATCAATATCACACCCGTACTCACGGTGGCCAGAACAGAGTCAAATACAACAAGTACTGGTGGGTATGTGGAAAAATAGAAGCCCTCATAGACCTGGTGCAGACGAGAAATGGTACTGTTTGCTCCTCAAATGACTGTCCATAAAAGTTACTTTACTACCCAGCATCAGTTTCTGGATATACACCCAAGAGAAGTCAGAGTAAATGCCCACATAAAAACCTGTATATCAGTGTTTATAGTAACAGTGTTCACAACAGCACAAAGTTGGAAGCAACCCAATGTCTATGAATGGATAAGCAAAATACACGTATAAACAATGGGAACAGAACTCTATTCAGCCATAAAAGGAAATGAGGTTCTGACACACGGTATAACATGGACAGACTTTGAAAACATAATGGTAAATACCTATCAGGCAGAAACTGCTACTCCATGGGCCAATGGAAAGACTCAGTGGGTGAAGGTGTTTTCCAGGCAAGCCTAGCGACCCAGGTTCCATCCCCAAAACCCACATAGAGTAGGAGAGTGAAGACCGATAAAGTGGTCCTCTGACCCCTAATCACATTGTGTAAGTTCCTGCCTCCTTGAATCATGCACATAAACATACAATAATAGATAGATTGAAAAGAAAAAAACCTAGTCTAAATGAATCCACCACTTCTTTAAATATCTCTAAGTGGCAAATTGACAGAGATGAGTCTAGAAGTCGTTCAGTGGTTGCTTTGTGAGGCAGGCTGGGGTAATGAAGAGTTGACAGCTGAAGGACACAGGCTTTCTTTTGCCACAAAGAAAATACTCTCAGTTTGAAGGTGTTGATGGCTTACGTGTATTTGTAACTGTTTTAAAAAGCCACCAAACTGTGCCTTCTAAGTGGTTGAATTATATGGCATGTGAATTATATTTCAATAAAGACATTCTGTAAAACAAGCAAAAAACCCAGATGGTCTTGGCAGTGACCGCAGGTATCTGAAGGCTCCCTGGAGGAGTGGAGGATCTTTCTAGTTAGTCTTGCCTGTTGTCACTATGTGGGCTTCTCCACGGGGACTTGAACGTACTTCCAGACAGCAGCTATCTTACCCAGAGGGAGTGACCCGAGACAGAATGAGATGAGAATCACAATGTCCAAGAGAGCCTCATCCTGGAGATGGCACCGGCCATTCTTGCAGGTCAGCCCTGCAGTGTGGAGTGGCTAACCAAGGGTAAAAATACCAAGGATGACAATCCTTTGGAACCAGTTAGAGCCTGGCTGGCACCAGCCTGCAGGAAGCTTTCATTAGGAACTGGGGCAGTAAGTATATGATGCTTGGCAAATGTTAACTTGCTAGGTAAATATTAAATATCCATTTTAATGTTGACCTAGATTGTACGACGTGAGATGTGGCTTATTCATATGTACTGCCTTATTCACTCGGAGCTCTCACAGAGTCACCCTTGAGTAGCACAAGCACTGTTACTCAGTTCAAGGTCCTAGCTCTTCTCTCCTCCTCTCCTATCCAAACTTCCCCAGCTCACAGGCTCCCCTCCCCTCAGCTACTCCTTACAACCCTGCTACTTCTGCAATAGTCTCTCTGTCTCCACCTCTCCTCTTTCTTCCCTCTGTCTTTCTCCTCTGTCTCTGCTCTCCTACACGCCCCTAGTCCTCTCCCCTTCTCCCCCTCTCTATGCTCTCTCTTTCTGGACTCTTTCAGATGCGTCTGGCTGTTCTTTCTCATATGTACAATAAAAACCTCCCCCTAACCAGACCATGGAGCAGTAATACTATTGGTTCACATACTTCCTTCCACCATGCGTGCCCTCCCTAGGGATTGACCTCAGGTTATTGGACTTTATGACAAATACCTTCACTTGCTGAGCCATCTTACTAGCCCCCTTAAGGCATATTTTTGAAGACTGTGTTTGTCTCTATTGACATTTATGTGACGGGAGGAAAAGCAGATATGAGGGGAAGCTGATAACTCTAGAGTTTACCAAGAGCAAGACCCAGAGTTCTTTGGCCTTTTGGATTTGCTTGTGAAGTCAACATGGCTTTATCTCCTCACAGCTGAAAGGTATGCTGTAGAACTAACATAGAGAAGAGAAAACAAGCTCAGGATGGATGTGCCGGGTGAGTCCAGGGAGAAGCGCTTGACACCCTCAAATGTCTGGCTGTGCTTCAGGCCAGCCCCAGGGGTGCGGTTTCAGACAGGATGGAGATGAGGGTGTGGTAGCCAGATGTCTGTGATCCACCAGCTCCCTGTCCTTTCAGTCACCTCTCCCTCCCATTCCGATGGCTTAGAAACACAGCACGCTGGGGCCTCTAGAGGCCAGCCTTGAAGGCCACTTCGGATGCTGCCTGGGTTCTTTTGCTTAGGATTCTTTTGCAGGCAGCTTATAGAATTCAGCACAGTTCAGCTTGTAGAGTTCAGCACAGCTTCTGGACATCTAGGATTTTTTTTTTTTTAATTGGTCACGCATTTCCATCTAACTTTCTAAGTCTGGTACATCATCTCCAGGGGATCCTCAGGAAGTGCCTGCCTGCACTCATTTGGGCCCAGATGATTCACACAGCTGTGTAAGGTATTTCATGCATTCTAAATTGCTTACCTGATCAAGACCAGCAAAATGACAATGCCAGTAGACACGCCAGTGCAGACAGGGCAAATCCCACATGGTCCCATTCCAAAATAAAGAGCTGCAGATGGCCAGTGGCTACTGAGAGAGAGTTGCCCATATATGTTGTCCAATCTCAAGTGGTCATCACAGGATAAACATACATTCAAGCAAAACTAAATGAGGTTAGTAGGTTATATATACATATGTGTACATATAGTGTGTGTGTGTGTGTGTGAGAGAGAGAGAGAGGGAGAGAGGGAGAGAGAGAGAGAGAGAGAGAGAGAGAGAGAGAGAGAGAGAGAGAGAGAGAGAGAGAGAGAGAGAGATTTGGTTTGGAGTTCCGTAGGGGAGAGAGAGTATCTGGAGTGATATACATCAGTGCCCATGTCGAAACCTAACCAAATCAAACCCTGTTAATTACAAAACAAATTGTTTGTCATTTTATTAATTTTTTTCTGGACTGTTAGGGAGTCTTAGTTATTGGTGGGACCCTGGCAGGTAGGCGGTGCCTTCCTCCTTGAGAGTCTGAGACCAGAAAAGGGGATCTTCCATGTATGGTTGCACATGGCTGCAAGCTGGCTTGAGATGCCTTGGCTTTCCGTATTTCCTCCAGAACCACTTTGTCTTTTCTTCTGCCGAAGAGGCCATGGTTTCCTCGTAACTAACAGCAAACCTGCTCCTTGTTAGGGGAGAGTACTACTAATAATTTTCCTGGCTCTGGTGGCTATCCTAAGAGGATTATCCGGAAACCTCCTTTGGAAGCCAGTGAGAAGACTGGGAATCTTGCCTGGAGACTACAAGATGAGGTTATGATAAGATGTCAGTTCTGGAGTCTCAGTGAGGGCTTGCATCTCAGGAGGAGCCTAGAGGATGAGGACTTAGCTCAGTGGTAGAATGCTTGCCAGGCGAGCTCACAGCCTAGGGTGTGGTCCTCAGGGCACTCTCTGTGTCTCCCTGTCTCTCTCTGTCTCTATCTCTATCTGTCTCTGCCTGTCTCTGTGTGTTTGTGCCTGTGTCAGTGTCGGTCTGTCTGTCTTTCTCTGTGTGTGACAAAATTACAAGAAGACAAAACAAAGCAAAACTAACACAGATGAGCTCTGGAATTGTTCTCACCTTCAAAGGCTCCTTTAGGTTAGACTTGTTTAGAAGGCCTGGCTTGGCTTCAGCTTCACTGCCTTGCAGGCTCCTGTCCCATGAGTGGAAAGTAGTGTTCCTCTGTGGGCAAGTGGAGGCCAGAGAATTTGCCTTATGTAGTGACGTAGTTACTCTTGCCTTGTGGCCTCTTTCTCAACCAAGAGTCCTTATTGTCTAAATTTAATCAAATTAAAACCAATATCCTTTCCCTCTTTTGGCAAATTTATCCTAAAAATTGAATACACTGAAATGAAGCCCTTCCCCCATTTCTCCCCTGCTTTATTCTCCCCCCCTCACTCCCAGAGACAGGGTTTCTCTGTATAGTCCTGGCTGTCCTGGAACTCACTCTGTAGACCAGGCTGGCCTCGAACTCAGAAATCCGCCTGCCTCTGCCTCCCAAGTGCTGGGGTTAAAGGCATGTGCCACCACTGCCCGGCTTCCCCCTGCTTTATTCTTTCCTGAGACTTCCAGCTCATATCTCTTCCTTTTGTAACCTCTGGAGCACTTTTGCAGGGTGTTAATATTTTAAGGCTGACTCTGTCCCCTTCCCACAGCCCTACCCAGAGCGGTGAAGGATAAACCAGTCTCACCTGACCTGCATGATTCTCCACTGTCATGCCGAGCTCATGCAGAACACAATGGACCATTACTTCTGCTTCACATCTTAAGTTCTGTATTTTATTTTCCCACTTCTTGATTTTAAAAGTTATTATTCACAGCTCTCCACTCCCACTCCAAGAAACACCACAGCCTTTAGCCTCCTGTGGGTGTCCTGGAAGGGCCCCTGAACACTTGTCAAGGATTTGCTTCCAGCATTTGTAGACTCGAGTCTGGATTGCCTGAGTAGCTGAAAGTATATTAAGTTGTCACCCGGGGATCTGTATTCTCAGAGCCTTCTACCTTCCCCCTCTTGGGTCAGTGTTTTTTTTTTCTTTTTATTCATTCATTCATGTGTGTGTGTGTGTGTGTGTGTGTGTGTGTGTGTGCATGTGTGTATGTGGTGTATACAGTGTGTGTGTAGAGGTGTGTGTGGTATGTGCACTTGGTGGGCGTATGGTGGGCTCGGAAGGACATCTGCTGTTCTGTTCTATCACTTTCCACAGTAATCCCCTGACACAGTCTCTCAGTGAACTTAGTGGAGTTAGACCTCAGCCATCAAGCCCCAGTGGCCCTCCCGACTCTGCCCCTCTGCACTTACCCCTGCCCCAGCACCGGGGTTACACCTGCCTGGGCACCCCTGCCCCAGCACCGGGGTTACACCTGCCTTGTTACATGAGTGTTAGGATCTGAACTCGGGCCCTCTTGCCCAGGTAGCAAGCAAATGTTCTTACTTTGTCATCTCCCCGAGGAAGCCCAAGAGAACTGTCTATTCCCTAAGAAAGCTGTGTACTTCTAACGACATAAGTAAAGATGGTCTGTTCCGTGAGAAAGCAGCATTGGGGAGATCATTAAGTGAGCTTGGCTGGGTCAAGAACAACTTTGAAATGATCTCAGATGCAGAGACTTGGCCAGGATACCAGGGAGCAGGTTGGAAAACGTTTCAATGATCTGATGAGAAAATCAGAAAAGCTACAACAAATAAAATGCAATAGACATTGAGAGGAAAAAAAGGAAAAGTATTATTTGAATATTTAAAATGAAGATGAAAGATACAGAAAAATGTTACTTTTCATAAGTTAAAAGAAGCTAAAAATTTGGGATATTTGAGTGCTATATTTTCAAGTAAATTTTGATGTTGCTATTGGTGTTATTATTATTATTATTATTGTTATTATTGTTATTGTTATTATTATTGTGGTGGTGGTGGTGATGATGATGATGTCAGGGTCTCATGTAGCCAGACTGGCCTCAAATTCTCTGTGTAGTCAAGCATGACCTTGCACTTCTGCTCTTCCTGCCTCTGCATCCTGAGTGCTGGGACTGCAGGCACACATCCATGTACCGGGTTTGTGTGGCGCTGGGGATCCCACCCAGAGCTTTATCCGCATGAGGCAAGCACTCTGCCAGCTGAGCTACCTCTCCAGCCTTCGAGTAATGAAAGTACACGTCAGCCTGCTAATCAGACGCAGCCACGTACTTCATCTTTTCTAGAGGCGCAGTTGGAGGGCTCTGAAGACCTTTATGGAGGGGCAAATTAGAAGAGGTGTTTTTCAGTGCTTGTAGGATTTTGAAAGCCCAGAGTTCTGACCGTTCCCCTAACGAGCACCTCTAACTTCCTCTTGTCTGGGACAGCTAATGGCTCCTTCTCTGACACCAACGAAGGCAAAGGGGATTATGATCTGGGAAAGCCACTTGACCCTGTAAGTCATGAAGTCAGAGACAGTGACTCCAGCTCAGGATGCCCCATTTGAGTCCAGCCGTAGTCTTCATTACTTGTGGAGTAGCCGGGAGCTGATGGCTGTGCAGCACACGCTCCAGGTCATCCTCTCTGACCAGACTTTCCATGCATTCTATCTGTGTTGCTAGTGGCCCTGGAGGACGGTTGGACTTCAGTGCCACTGAGGGGGGACTTCACTTGACCTCATGGAGAAGGCCTCATCTTAGTGGCTGTCTGCCCTCCATGCCTGAGGCAGAACAGAGGTCAAATGTGCCACCCTGTGATTACGTGGCTCTTATCTTATCCAGGGGTCAGCCATTGAGGAAGAGATGGAGGCATGCATGAAAGGGCTGACTCAGGAGCTTCCATGGACAGGCGTGATGAACAACTCTGCTATTTCCCAGAAGGTTCAGACTCTCTGTGGTTGTCACCTTCAGAGCTCTATTCAGGCAAAGACAGAGCAGGAAGCAGAGTGGTTCCCTTCAGCCTGGCCATCTGTAGAGGCTTACTGCCAGGCTACTTCTCCACATCCCGGTGAACACAGCCCTGGTCCTCACATCCCCACACACTTGGCATTGTGAACTTGTTGTTTCAAGGGGTTAGTGCCCAAGCCCTGCTTGTAGACTGACAGGACCCCATCCGTATGTGGCTGAACTCATTATTTGCAATGTGACCATACCACTGATCAGCAAGCTGTTAGGTCCCAACTGGATCCACCTTGTATTCATGAGCATCATGTCCAAGGCTAGAAATGATGCGGTACATGAGGCTTGGTTTGTGTCCTGGGGTGGACACTAGTGTCCTCATCTCTGCTACTAAACATTGAGGGAGAGGAAGGAGGAAGAGCTCTTTCTCCAGCAATAAATCCATTGCTCCAACACTGAACTTTCCCCATCCCAGAGGTTGAAGAAGGCTATGTGAAACTATGGCAGTGGTTGTGGGGAGGGATAGGATTTGGCTGGAATGCTCAGGGGAAAAAAGATAGGAAACAATTCATCCCATTTTCTAAAACCAGATAATCAAGGCTCCTGTTCTTATGTGAAGACTCAGAATTGGAGCGTCCAAACAAGCCATCATCTTCATGACCCCATGGATCTTCTTCTCCAGTGAGATCCCCTGGAGGATTTGCTGAACACTGTAGCCAAGGACACCGACGGCACAGACAGACAGCGACCTGCTGGTCTCCATGCTGAACTCATGCTCAGAGATCCAAATTGATGTAGAAGACAAGAGCCAGAAGAAGAAGATGTTACCTCTTGGGTGGTTGGTCTACACTGGTCACTCTGGATTTAAAGTCACCTAGGAGACACACCTCTAGGCCTGTCTGTGAGGGTGTTTGTAGAGTGTCACAGGAGGAGTGAGGACTTACCTTGAAGTAGGCATCCCTCAGGGGTCCAGATTACCCAGTTGTCATCCAGAACCTTCACCTCATGGGTGCTATCACCCCTATAAAACCACAATGATACCAGACCCTACCCACGTACTGTATACATTGGGATGTATGAGACAGCCCCCGATGTTGGCCTTCCGCACTGTGGATCTCCATCCCCAAGATGTTTTGCATCCATAGAACCCTGCTCTGTGAAAACTTATCAAAAACGTAAAGGGTCCCTAGAAGCTCTTTTCAGATCATCCATTTGGAAACATGGACAGTGGTAGAGTAGAAGCCCCTGAGATCTTCATGGAGACATTTTGAAGAGATGCTCTGTACTGTTCCTAAGGTTGATTGAGTATGTATGTATGTATGTATGTATGTATGCATGTATGTACGTATGTATACATGTATGTATGTATACATGTATGTATGTATGCATGCATGTATGTATGCATGTATGTATACATGAATGTATGTATGTATGCATGCATGCATGTATGCATGAATGTATGTGTGTGTGTGTATGTATGTATGTATGTATGTATGTATTTTTTGAGACAGGGCTTCTTTGTGTAGCTCTGACTGCCCTGGAACTCTCTGTAGACCAGGCTGGCCTCAAACTCACAGAAATCTGCCTGTATCTGCCTCCCAAGTACTGGGATTAAAGGCATAAACTATCATACCCAGCCTGCTCCTGAGATTCCTAATAAGAGAGGAGGTGTAGGAGGTCCTGGCTCTAAGCTCAGATCCCCTGTAACCTCTGTCAAGAGTCTGTCATTAGCCTCTATAGTCATGATCTGAGGACTGCGGTGGACACATCTTGAAGACAGAATCTCAGAGCCCCACAGAGGAACTGAGCAACGCTGGCAATGAAAACAATCCCCAGACCTAAAGACAAGAGGGCTGTGAGCCCCAACTGAGGCTCGCACCCAGTAAAACTGTACCTGCCCCGTGACTAAGGCACATTGATGAGATCCTCTAGGGACCCAGTGTGGACTCAGAGATTCTATCTATGTTTGGGATAGTATCCCAACAGAAAAGGTGAGGAGGTGTGGAGAGATGGCTCAGTGGTTAAAAGTTCATGTCGGCTAGCAGACGATCTGAGTTTGCTTATTAGTATCCACACCAGGCAGCTCGCAACTGTCTGTCACTCCAGCTCCAGGGAATCCCATTTCTCTGGCCTCCTACAAAACTTACACACACACGCAGAGTCACAGACAGACATACACACAATTAAAAATATCTAGCAAACAAACAAACAAACAAATAAACAAAAAAAAAAAAAAAGCTAGTGGAAATGTAGCCCAACAGAGGCCCAGATAGAAATCCCAAATGAATCTCTAAAGAATATGTGGACACTTGTGAGATGCTAGTCTACGATCTCAAGAGAGACCCAAAGAAGGGTAGACCTAGCTACAGGTTTGGATCCTCTTGCTGTTAGAGTCTAGTTCAGAGGTAGCTGGAAGGGTAGGGCAGGGGAACTAGATGTGTCTCCGGAGCTGGGTGCACTATCTCTGGCTTCTCTGAGCACCTCCCTGGTGTGCAGGGCTTTTGCCTACGTTCCCATGGCCTATAAGGACTCAGAATCAGAAGATGGCTACTGAGTCAGATATCGTGAGGCACACCTGTAAATTATAGTGCCCTGGAGTCCGAGATGGATAGATTGCTTCAAAGTGAATTGCTTCAAAGTAGTCTAGCTTGGGCTACAAAGTGAATTCCAAACCTGCCTGGGCTACACAAGAAAACCCTGCCTTAGCATCAACAATAACAACCAACAACACCCCTATAAGCAAAACAAACAAAGCAGGGTGCAGGAAAACAGCGCAGTCTGTAGAGCGCTTGCTGGGCGAGCATAGGCCCACATTTGTATCTCCAGCACTCACGAGTGGTAACGCACACCTGTAGTCATACCATTGGGAAGGTAGAGACAGGAAGCGCTTGGAACTTGCTAGCCAGCTGGATTGGCCAAATAGTGGGTCTCCAGTGAGAGATCTTGTCTCAAAAAATACAGCAATATGGAGAAGATTTGTGGGGCAGAGTACTTGCTATGCGAGCATGGGGACCAGAGTTCATATCCCCAAAGCCCAAGTAAGATTTTGGCATGGTGGCCTGAATCTACAATTCCAGCACTCGGGGCAGATACAGGCAGATCTTGGTGGCCACCGGCCAGGCAAAACAGTGATTGTCAGGTTCAGTGAGAGACTTGTCTCAAAATTTAAGGTGGAGAAGTAATTCAAGAAGACATCCCACTGACCTCTGGCTTTTGGTTCTGTCATGTGCACAAGTACATGTGATATACAGGCACAGACACACACACAGACACACACACAGACACACACACAGACACATAGTCACACATACACATTCAGAGAATACACATGCAGAGACACACACACACAGGACACACACGACACACACACAGACACACCCACAGACCCCACAGACACACAAACACACACACAGACCCACAGACTACCACAAGCACACACACAGACCTACACTGATCTACAGACCTCCCGCTCCCACGGGCTTTGCTGAGTCTGAAGTCTTATCACATTTTTTAGTAGACATCCTAGGGGAAAACAAATTTCAGCAGAGCTAGAGCCAGGTCAACCTCTCATCAAGAGACATGTCATTTATGGCCTTGGGGGTGTCACCCTGAAATTCTTGGATGTCAGTGTCTCCGTTGAAAAGTCTGACACAACCACCTCTGCCTCGGATACCCCAGGCAAGTCCCAGAGGATGGGTGTTCCCCCTGTGGAATTATTCACACATTCTTTGAGTGTTAGGAGAGTTATTCAGCCACCAGAAAACCAGTTTGGACGCTCCAGTCTCGAGAGGCAGGCTATAGTTCACCAGGTTCAGTGTTTCGATTCTCCCTCAAGTTCTGTTTCCTTTTGGAGTAGGTGACAGGGACATATGAACTAAGTGGTTGCATACCCATTTCCACAAAAAATATATCTTGTTTTTGAAAGTATCAATCAATACAGACTTAGGGTGGGTTAGGAGGGGGCCTTTTCCAAAAATAATAAAGCCTAACACACCTTTTGCTTCATTGGAGGCTTTGCAAGACAATCATACGAGGAACACTTTTGAGAACATATTTGAATTGTTGGTCAGTTTCCTTAATGATCTCTAGTAAGGCGTTCACTGTCATATCATTCATATCAGGCTCATTCGTCATAGTCTCTATTGTCTTTCTAAACTGTTACATTGCATTTAGCGTGTGTGTGTGTGTGTGTGTGTGTGTGTGTGTGTGTGTGAGCATGCATGCTACGACTCACATCTGGAAGTCACTCACATAAGGGAGTGGGTTTTCTCCTTCTATCACATGGGCTCCAAAGCTCCAACTGGTGTTGTCAGGCTGGGTAGCAAGTGCCTTCATCCTCTGGCATGTCCTGTGTGGCCTCTTCTGTCTTTCTCTCTGGGAACTTGGTGATGATCACTGCATTCTCATTCACTGGTGTTTATGTATGCATTTGTGCAGCTCACAAACTCCTTGTGTTCCACCAAACCTTAGATGGTGAGGATATTGGTAAATGGGACCCTCTATGTATTCCCATGGCTGGCGCAGCACTGCAGTGCAAGTCCATACGGTGTATGGCAACTTACTGTAGCCACATCACGGAGACTTTTCAGTCTAAGGATTTCTTAGAAACATCTAAGTAAATGACTACAGGACCTCTCTCATGCATAAGTCCTAGCTTGTGATTTACCACACATTCTCCTGTTCTGGATGGTTCTGTCATGTTTTCTCTCTTCCTTTTGTCGCTTTTATAAACAGTGTAGCAAATGGTTCTCACTACAAGCCTTCATTACATTCCTGTCTTTGTTTCTGCCACCTCTCCAGGGGCTCACTTAATTACTAAGTACAGAAGAATTATAGAGGCTTTTATACCAACTGCAAGACAGTTTTCCTGAGTACTCTAGTAATTTGTACTCTAACTGGCAGTATATGAATTCATGAAATCCTAGTTTTGCCAATGTAGAATATCACCAAAAGAAAAAAGAAAAAAGAAAGAAAACCCAAAACTTCTGATAACTTAATCTGTGTGAACGATCTGAACCAAATGTTGGCTGTTTTACAGCTATGAAAATGATCAGATTTCCCCCTTAAATCTGTTAATATGGTGTGTTAATTTAAAAAAAAATTAAAGCTGTATGTGGTGGTGAATAGGTGTCAGCCCAGCACATGGGAACGGAAGACAGGCGAATAAGGCTAAAGGTCGGCCTGAGGGCCCAAGCCAGTTTGAGGTCAGCCTGGGCTATATAGTGGTCTGTCTTAGAAATGTTCTTCTTTTTAACACACTGAAATAACTTAATTTAAAATGTATAATTAAATATTTTAAATGTTTTATTACAGTCAACTAAAAAAATTTTCAACATTTTTTTTCAACATTTTTGACTCGATACTTTTTATGTCAGGTACCAGGTAGAAGGGTAAGAAATACAAAGACAAAGGGCACATGCTCACCCTTTTCTAAAAGCCCTACTGTTTCCTTAGGAGAGTAAGAGATGGTGAAGGAGGCAGATGGATAGCACGCGTTCTGTTTATTATGTACTGTACAGTCTTTGAGTTACATTAAAAAATGTATTTTTCCTCTGGGCAGTGGTAGTGCATACCTTTAATCCCAGCACTTGGGAGGCAGAGGCAGGATTTCTGAGTTCGAGGCCAGCCTGATCTACAGAGTGAGTTCCAGGACAGCCAGAGCTATACAGAGAAACCCTGTCTCAAAAAACAAAACAACAACAACAACAAAAGTATTTTCAAACAGCTTTATAAGAACAATGATTTTATCTACTAGATATCTGAGGCTTCTGAAGTGAAATGATTTGCTCAAACCCAAGATTCAAAAGCCAGCTTTTCGCTCTGCAGCCCCTTCATTGAGAGAGCCCGAGGACCACGGTGTAGATCCACTGTCTGTGATGCACAGGTAGTTTAAGATGCACATAGCTCAGCGTTGGCTGAAGAGTCTAGAGGGAGTCTTGTGATGAGCGAGACAGAGGTGGAGAGTTAGGAAAGCCAGAAGCTCAAGCAGAGGCCACTGTTAGAGTCAGAGCTCCTCATGGGTCTTAGGGTGCAACCCTGGAAAGTCACAGACCTGGTCTGCCAAGCTGACCCCGCCCTCACCAGCCCGTTCCTATGACCCCGCCCAGCTCCTGCCTTATGGAGCACTTCCAGTGTTTTGAGCCTCAGCCAAGCAGCCCCTGCTCTCTCCAGCTTCTTCCTATGTATGCTCTCCCAGCTCCAGCCTTACCGAGCACTTCCGGTGTTTTGAGTGCCTGTCATCTATGTTCTTTTTGACCAAATAGGCTGTGTGTCAGTGATTGTGTCAGTGAGCGACTCCTCCCTCCCCTCGGTGACCACTTCGTTCATTCAGCCAATTCCCCTCTTGCTGTTTTGTTTGTTTGTTTGTTTTTGTTTGTTTGTTTTTTGACACAGGGTCTCACTCTATAATCCAAGCTACTTTAGAACTCACCGTGCAGCCCCAAGCCGGGACTGCAGGCATGAGACACCACTTCTGGCCCATGCTTCCTTTCTCTTAACCGTGTTTTGTCTTTCACATTGCTTGCTCTCTTCTACTTGTAATTACATATCCATCTGTGTTGCCTTGTGCAAGGCCGATCTCCTCTAACGCGTAAGTTGCGTTGGTGGAGCAAGGTGAGACTGCATCTGTTTTGCTCTCCCAGTTTGTGGCCTAAAGTCTAGTGCAGAGTATGTATGCACTTAAAACATATTTATTTGACGGAGGATGGCAGAATGATCGGCCTGAACCTGGGATAATGTTAGTGGGAATAAGGTGTGTAAGGAGGAAAAGAGGCTGTGAAAGGTTTTAGAAAAAACTAAGCATCTTGGTGATTAACTATATATATAGGGATCAGAGGATGGGAAGCTAGTAGGGATGGTTCTCAAGCTTAGTGTTTGAGTAACCAATTAAGAGAGAAGTTTTACCATTTACTAGAAATAGAGAATCCAGAAAGACTATGGGTTTAAGCTTAGATAATCAGATCACTATGACAACCCAGAGGAGGACAATATCATACTGACAGAGAATACTTGTAAAAGAAACAACAGAGTTTAGACACATTTTCAAAGAGAAACAACCACTTAGTTATGGAAGCAGATGTGTGGACTGGAGAGATGGGCTCAGCAGTTAAGAGGATGCACTGTTCTTGTAGAGGACCTGAGATCAGTTCCTAGCCCACAGACTGAATGGCTCACAACTGCCTATAACTCTAGCTCCAGGGGCATCGGATGTGTCTGGCATCTGTGGGCATCAGCACCTGTGTGAATAGATACACACACACACACACACACACACACACACACACACACACACACACGAGGGAGGAGGGAAAGAGAAGAGAGGGTTCGACAGATAAAGATGGATGGATGGACAGATAGATAGATAGATAGATAGATAGATAGATAGATAGATAGATAAAGATAGAGAAGAGATTTGGAAATAGAATAGAATGTTGATGGTTCTGTGTGTCCAGAGACACTTATGGAAGAAGAGCTGACTGAGACTAAGACTGTGTGGGAACAGACGGCAAGATGGAGACAGAGAGGTCGCGTTGCCACAGAAACTCCAGAAGAGGCGGCTTCCACTGCATGGAGCACCAATACCGCAGAGGAAGAATGCAGAGCAAAAGACAGGCACCGCCTTTTTACAATTCTGTGGTGACCTTTGCAATGAAGCCTCCACAGAGCATGACCTGTGACTGCGGACCCAAGGGTGTGGCATGCCAGGACAATAGCGCTGTTATTGTGAGCAGAGTGAATAACAGAAAGACCACCCAGGAAGATTTTCAAGATTGTTAGAGGGTAGTAGAAATCTGGTAGAAGGAGAAATGTAATGAGCTACTGGTTGAAGTCAGGGGATAGGGTGGGGCCTGGTGAGGGAGGAGGGCTCAGGAGGGAGGAGAAAGGTCCTCCTTCATCTGTCAGGAGTATGCGAAGATGCCCACTGTCCTAATAGAGAAGATGAAGGCTTTGCGGGTGGAGAAGGACGATGAGGTGCCAGTGTTAGCCAGGTGCTGATGATTTCTTGAAAAGTCTGCTGGTATCACTGAAGCAGCGTGGGAGAGAGGGTGCTGGAAGAAAGTGCAGGAACAAGCTATAGGCTTTTCAGAACTCTCCCTTTGAGCAAGCGCAAGCTGGGAACAGGAAAGAGCAAATCATTGGTTGGCAAGAACAGGAGCGACACAGCCTCTTTAAACTACCACAGAAACCTGAGAACCAGAAATGGACAGGGAGCATTCCAGGATTGTGCACACAGCTGGCCCTAGCTGTAGCCTGCCCCAGTGGTGCCCCCTCTTAGAGCTGTGGGAAGAGGCGCTTTCCTGTGTACACAGGTGGGGCAGACTACAGTTCCAACTTCCAGCCCTGCCTCCTGCCCTGCCCGGCTGCTGGCAGGCTTCCCCTTGGGCTGAGAACTTGGCTGCAAGGTTCTGAGCATCCCTCACACTTACTCCCACAGCAGTGTCATAGGGCTTCCCCTGAATATGATCTCATTCATTCTCAGGGCACCGTGGAAATGTTGGCCTCCCTTCGAAGCCGCCAGTCAATCAATGCCTTGGGTGAGACCATCTGCAACCAAGTCACCCTTAGGTCTTTGGTTTGAAAAGCGGATTCTTGCATGCATGTAACTCTCTGCAGCAGGCTCTTCTGCTTTGGTGATGTTGTCGTGGCTCGACCTGGTAGATGCACTCTGGCAATAAAGCAGTGCACGGTGGGCCTGGATGAGAATGGGGAAAAAAAAAGCAAAAACGGTTGCATGACAGAACCAAATGGCAAGGAGCCATTGTTTGCCATCATCTAGAGCTTGCCAATTGGAGCCACTTCCTGTGCTTCCTGTGAGTCAGGAAGCCAATATATATATATTTTTACTTGTGGTTTCTAATCATAAGTTTTTAAATTTTTTAAAAATTAGTATGTATTTATTGGGTTTTCATCATCAGTCACACTTCTGCTGGGAGAATAGATGGTGTTTGTAAACCACAAATCCCGTGGAGATAAAAAACAGAGCAGGTATTGCATGCATGTGAGTGGTGTGTGTGTGTGTGTGTGTGTGTGTGTGTGTGTGTGTGTGTGTGTATGGGTGTGTGTTAGGGATCAGGACAGAGACAGGAAGGAGAAATGTCTAAAATTATATTTGCCCAAGTTGAGCAAACTCTATGTTTTACATCAAGAGGGGAAACAGCTTGCTTCCTCCTGACTCACTGGGGATGCTGTTAGGCCCACCCCAAGGTAAAGTGCTCTCACGATGACCGGACCACCTCATCTCCTGGGCTTTCCTTTCCTCGAAAAAGATGTGACCGCTTGCATCAGATGCTGTGAAGTTCTGACTGCCTTGACTCATCTCTGAGTCCATCCCTTTTTAAAAGCACTTTCCCCTACTTTTTAAGATTATAATATAGTTATATCCTTCCTTCCCTTTCCTCCCTCCAAGAGTACATCATGCTTAAAAAAAAAAAAAAAAAAAAAAAAAAAAAAAGGAAAGTGCTGAAATGGAAAGAGAAATTTCATCCTGGAAACCTCTCCTTCAAGGATTGGGAGGTCTGTGATAGAACGTCATTTTCTTGTGGGTAGATTATGTTCTGTGGTATTTAACTAGCTGATTAGCCAAACAACCAACCAGTAGACTAACTAGCCGGATAACTTACTAACTAGAACCTGAATACAGCCAGGGAACTGGCAAAGAGCAGCTATGAATACCATCCTCCATTGGACCATGGGAATCGGAAGTCCTCTGGAACCGTAGCTTCTGGCAGATGCCAGCTAGAAACCTCTGCACTCCTGTGGCCATCTGAACTGCTCAGAAATGCATGCATGTGTGTTCTCTAATCTTGGGTGGCCAGACAGCAGCCCTAAAGTGCTCTGTGACACGCACCAGTACCTTCTGAGCACTTCTCTGTTTACAGGACAGTTTCACGGGGCCTGGCCAAACTTGGAGAGAGGCCCCAAGTGCACTTTCAGTCACGTGACTCATGACTCAGGTGCTTTCTGGCACTTGACTTGTCACAAGAGTATGGGAACTTGGGAGGAAAGGTGAGAGAACTGACTGGGCAGAGGTTCTCTGGGAGGGTCCAGGGTTGGGCAATGGTTTGTTGTTCTACGGGCTGCCCTGACCCTTTGTGTGTGAATGTAATAAAGTTATCACACAGGCACAGAATTACTACCTTCAGATCGTGCAGAGCCACCAAAATCAGGGGTCAGAAGTAGAGACTGGGGGCAGGGATCTACTTGAAGGAAGTAGGTTGGTGTCTGACCTCCCTACCAGGGAGGATATTTCTTGGGCTGTCTAACCTGACCCACCCTGCCATGTTTTGCCCTGCTGCTAGCCAGAGGAAAACTCATCTCCCTGTAGAGATAACGTCTAAGGAACCTGTGGAGAAGATGTGGATTCTGCCAATGTACAGCTGCCTGCACTCACTTCCAAAAGGGATTGCTGAAGTCCCTTTCTTTAATTTTTAATTTTTAAATGATTTGTTTTTAATCATCTTAAGATTATGAGTCTGTGTGTCTGTCCACGTGCAGGTATGTGTGCAGGTACCCTCCCTCCTGGTCCCTGGGCCAGGGGACGTCATTTGACCCCTTGGAACTGGAGTTATAGGTAGTTATGAGCTGCCACGTGGGTGCCAGGAACCAAAGCTCTTTCAAAGAGCAGCAAGTGCTTTTGAAAGCTCAGCCATCTCTCCCGCCCCACGTTCTTCCTTCGAGAGCCTCACTACTGAACTGCTCCTCTGCACAGAGGAGGAGGAGGAGAACGCACAAGCTCGGAGTTCTTCTCATACAGGCTGAGGAATCTGCTTCAGAGCACAGAGCTTGGGGCTTCCAGGTGGGATACATTCTCTTTAATGTGACCAGAGTGACACAAAAAGCAGAGGGTTTGCTTTGGTTTGGTTTGAGGTCAAAAGCCCCATCTGTTTGCCTACCGTTTCGCCCCTCTGAGGGCCTCTGTTTCCTTCCCTGGAAATGTTTAGTGAGGACTTTAACTTCTGCAGTCACTTCAAAGACAAAGTCACTGTGTAGGACAGTGTCAAGATACTGGCTGTCACTGAAGACGTGATTCTCAAACCCTCATTCCTTGGCTCTCAAGGCATGGCCTTCTCCGTCCCTCCTCCACTCCCTTCCTTTTTAGATTTTGAAGGCAGGGTCTTGCTATGTATTCCTGACTGACCTGGCACTGGCTATGTAGCCCAAGTTGGTCTTTTACTGATGGTCATGCTCCTGTCTTAGCCTTCTGAGTGCTGGTGTTACAGGTCTAGATTATACTTTTTCCTCCTTATGGTTTTATTTGTTAGTTTGTTTATTTTCTGAGACAAGATTTTACGCAGAAAGAGCTGACCTCAACTCCTGATCCTCCCAGCCACCAACTCTCAAATACTGAGCAAGCAGGCTTGTGCCACCATTCCTAGCTTTTTAACTTCCATAGGCTTTCTGGATAAGCCTCAGTATGTGGCTCAGCCCACTGTATAAACTTGGTGGCTGTGTAGAGTGACCATCTGGACAGCAGTTGAGGACAAGCAATCTAGAGAGGACTTAGGACCCTTCCGTGGTCTGGATGACGTCCTGAGACGCCTAGGGTTAAAGGTCTTCACTTCAGGGACTCGAAAGGAGATGAGGGGGCACTGTGTCTCTCTGTGGGAGGACCTGGGGAAGGCAGATCCCCAGAACAAGGATAATGGAGGAAACAGAAGACTGGAGAGTGTGGTCCTAAGAGGGGTCTGATGCCTGCATGTGTAAGAAGTATGGGACCAGTGATGCCCTCCATAAAAAAAAAAAATGCCCTGTGTCACTTCAGCTGCTCTCAGAGTTCACCTTTGAGCTGTCACCAGTCCTAATTACGGTGGCATTCTAAGGCATCATTTCCGGGCCTTATCTGTGGAGGGTGGGGCTTCTCTGTGAGTCATTCCATTATGTAGTAGGATCCTTTGTTGTTGCTAAAAAAGAGTTTCTTTTCCTTAGAAACACGGGGCCTTACCCCCACCTGGTTTCCTGGTCTTTAATCCTGCAGCAAGTGAGATGGCTACAGACACCTGCTAAGTGAGTGCTACAGTAGGATCAAGAGGGTAGGAATTAAGAATTAGGTTTGGTTAAAAAAAAAAAAAAAAAAATCACCAAGACCAGAGCAGGCAAAGAGACAATGTATCGAAATTCACAGGAAAAAAAAATTGGGTCAATTCTCCAGAGGGGAATCTCACTTCTAAAGGGAGATTTTTGTTTTTTGTTTGTTTGTTTGTTTTAGAAGTTACTTGGTCTCATGGCCTTGGGACTCCTGTGTGGGCCCATATCTGAGGGCATGGGCAGGCCTTTTACGGTCTTCAGTAGTAAAATTTACAGTGTAGATTGTCTATCTTGGGGCTAGGCATTTGTATAAGGTACTGTGGGCCATTAGCATTATAAAGGAATGCAGGTCAGAGGCAGTGGCTGAGGGAATGGCCAGCACAATTATGCTTCAGAATGAGCTTTGTTAGGTGGGCATGAACCCTCTCTGAGGAGGGAGAACAATTGGAGTCATAGCATCATGCCTGAGACTGCATTTCATAGCCTTGAAGAAAGAGTAGGGCTTTCCCTTCAAAACCTAGAGAGGGGCTGTACTAGGAGATAGGGCCGGGAAGGGGGAAGGCAGGTCCCCAGGTCCAGAGAAGAGCTGCATTAGGAAAGACAACCATCACACACAGCATGGTGGGAGTCCTGAGAAAGAGCCTCCAAATCTCCCAGCCAAAGGAAATGTCTGAGTTCTGTAGCTTTTCAGTTCATGGTTTAGTCCAGCCTAGTGCATACACCAAGCCTGGACCATAGACACACCTTGTAGTTGCGAGGGAGAGAGGCTGGGCCTTCGGCTGCAGGTGGGAGGGGGAGAAAGAACTGCAGACAGAGGGTGTAGTGGGGCCTGCCTAGTTTCTGAGACAGGGAGAAAGGCAGCCAGAGAGTCTGTGATCTACGATTCACACTCCAACTCTAGATGCCTAAGTACAGCCCCGTGGGTGAGTCTAAATGGCTGTGGTCTGATTGCTAAAGAGTGGGGATTTTGCTTTTCTTTGGGACCAGCATGTTCCAGTGTTGGTTAACTGGCTCAGCAGATGTAGAGCTGCTTGGTGGTAGTAAGTTAGCCATCTGACTTGGGAACATGACTTCTTACCTCCATTTTTATAACAGTTGCATAGGCAGCATATTTTAAGGTCATTAAGGTCATTGGGAAAGTGAAAATAATAATAATTTCCATGTGTGCTGAGCATGTACTGGAGTTGGAACACAAGAGGTGCTATGTAAGATTGATACATGAAGATAAGAAGATAAGAATGGGTCAATTTGCATTCTTCTATACACTGACCATCAGTTGAGCCAGCACCATTTGTTGAAAATGCTGTCTTTTTCCCACTGGATGGTTTTGGATCTTTTGTCAAAGATCAAGTGATTATAGGTGTGTGGGTTCAGTTCTGGGTCTTCAATTCTATTCCACTGATCTACCTGTCTATTTCTGTACAATACCATGTGATATTGCTCTGTAGTACAGCTTGAGGTCAGGGATGGTGATTCCCCCAGAAGTTCTTTTATTGTTGAGAATGGTTTTTGATATCCTGATTTTTTTTGTTGTTGTTATTCTAGATAAATTTGAGAGTTGCCCTTTCTATCTCTGTGAAAAAAATGAGTTGGAATTTTGATGGGAATCTGTAGATTGCTTTAGGCAAGATGGCCATTTTTACTATGTCAATCCTGCCAATCCACAAGCATGATGTTACCATCTTCTGAGGTCTTCTTCGATTTCTTTCTTCAGAGACTTGAAGTTCTTGTCATACAAATCTTTTTCACTTGCTTCATTGAGCTCAAGTCCAAGTGGATCAAGGACCTCCACATAAAACCAGATACAATGAATCCAATAGAAGAGAAAGTGGGAAAGACCCTGGAACACATTGGCACAGAGGAAAATTTCCTGAATAGAACACCAATGGCTTATGCTCTAAGATCAAGAATTGACAAGTGGGATCTCATAAAATTGAAAAGCTTCTGTAAGGCAAAGGACATTGTCAATAGGACAAAATGGCAATCCACAGATTTGGAAAAGATCTTTACCAGCCCTAGATCTGACAGAGGACTAATATCCAAAATATACAAAGAACTCAAGAAGTTAGACTCTAGAGAACCAAATAACCCTACTAAAAGTGGGATACAGAGCTAAACAGAGAATTCTCAACTGAGGAATCTCAAATGGCTGAGAAGCACCTAAGGAAATGTTCAATATCCTTAGTCATCAGGAAAATGCACATCAAAACTACCCTGAGATCTCACCTCACACCAGTCAGAATGGCTAAGATCAAAAACTCAGGTGACAGCAGATGCTGGCAAGGATGTGGGGAAAGAGGAACACTCTTCCATTGCTGGTGGGAGTGCAAGCTGGCACAACCATTCTGGAAATCAGTCTGGAAGTTCCTTAGAAAATTCAAAATAGTTCTACCTGAGGGCCCAGCTATACCACTCCTGGGCATATACCTGGAAGATGTTCCAACATATAAAAAGGCCACATGCTCTACTATGCTCATAACAGCCTTATTTATAATAACCAGAAGCTGTAACAACCCAGATGTCCTTCAACAGAGGAATGGATACAGAAAATGTGATAGATTTACACAATGGAGTACTACTCAGCAATTAAAAACAATGACTTCTTGAAATTCTTAGGCGAGTGGATGGAACTTGAGAATATCATCCTGAGTGAGGTAACTCAGTCACAAAAGAACACACATGGTGTGTGCACTCACTGATAAGTGGATATTAGCCCAAAAGAAGCTCAGAATATCCACAATACAACTCACAGACCATATGAAACCCAAGAAGACAGAAGATCACACCAAAGTGTGGATGCTACAGTCCTACTCAGTGGGGAAGGGAGAATAAACTCTGGGAAGTTGAGGGAGAGAGGGACCTGGGAGGGAGAGCAGACAGGGAGGGTAAAAGGGGGACCAGTTCAGACACGGGAGGAGATGGGGGAGAAGGACAGTGGGTCAGGAATTTGAAAGTAGGTGTGTAGCAGTGAGGGAGGGGGAATGGAAAGTAGCCACTAGAAAGTCCCAGATGCCAGGGACCCAAGAGGTTCCTAGGATCCAACAGGGAGGATTTCAGCCAAAATACCTAACAAAGGGGAAATAGAACTTGTAGAGACCATGTCTCTAGACCAGTGGATAGGAATGGCCCTCAGTTGAGGGATGGGGACACCTACCTCAAAAATATTAATCTATAGTTCTTCCTGTCAAAAGGAAATGCAGGGACAAAGAATAGAGCAGAAAGTGAAGGAAAGGCCATCCAGGGACTGCCCCACCTAAGGATCCATCCCATCTGCTGACACCATACCCAAACACTATTGCTGATGCCAAGAAGTACTTTAAGACAAGGAGTCTGGTATATCTGTCCCCTGAAAGGCTCTGCCAGAGCCGGACCAATATGGCTGTACATAGGCAAACATTGGACCCCAGTGGAGAAGTTAGGGCAAGGACTATAGGAGCTAAAGGGATTTGCAAGCCCATAGGAAGAACAACAATATCAACTAGCCCAACCCCCAAAAGCTCTCAGGGACTAAACCACCAACCAAAGAGTTCACAGTGGTACCCATGGCTCCAGCTGGATATGTAGCAGAGGATTGCCTTATCTGACATCACTGGGAGAGGAAACCCTTGGTCCTGTAGAGTGTTGATGACCCAGGATAGGGGAACACTAAGCTGCTGAGGCAGGAGTGGGTTGGTGGGTAGAGGAACACCTTCATAGAGGCAGGGGGAGGGAGGAGGGGCTTGTGGAGGGGGAAGTGGGATAACATTTGAAATATAAATAAATAATATAACCAAAAAATTAGATACATGAATAATAAGGATGCATAGTGATGCAAACCAAGCCTGCCATCTCACTACTTGAGAGGTAGAGACAGGAGGGCTAGAAGTTCAAGGTCATCATGCCCTGCATGAGGCCATATTTCAGCAACCAAAATCCAGGACCAAAAACCAAGAACTCATCTCTGGATCATAAAGACAGCCACCAGAGAGGAACATTTTTAAAGTGACTGAGGAGTTAGCGGGAGCAGAAAGGGAAGGAAATGTGGAGTGCCAGGGAAATGCTTGCTTTGCACTTTACATATTCTGAGCTAAAGCAAGCACGCCCCTGAGAAGCCAAGAGGAGGCATTACTTTGAAAATAAAAAATCATGTTTATTTTCCCCTTTCCCTTCCTTTCTTTAAAAAGGACTTTATTTTTGGTGTGTGTGTGTGTGTGTGTGTGTGTGTGTGTGTGTGTGTGTGTGTATGCGCGTGCAGGGGGAGGGGTTGGCATTGGAGGAGGCGGGATGAGGTGCCAGATCCCTTTGAACTGGACTCACAGGTAGTTGAGAACCGCCTGGGCTGGGTGCTGGGAAGCCAGCCTTCTAGAAAGCAGCAAGTGATCTTAACTGCTGGGCTGCCTCTACTTTCTTTTTAAGACTGAGTCTCACTATGTAGCCCAAGCTGGCCTAGAAATCACTAGACCAAGCTAACTTCAAAGCATTAGAAATCCTCTTGCTTCTGCTTCCCTAGATCTGGGATGAGGGGTGAGGACCATTCCCGGCTTGGATTTAAAAGGGGTAAATAAGACTTTTTTTTTTTTCAGGAGATGAGCCAAATAGGCAATTCTATCAATGTGCAAAACACAGAAGAAAATCTGTGGCTTGGTCAACAACAGTGTGATTTTGTGGCTAGGTTGTAGGGTGGTTGGTCTCAGGACGACTCTGGAAAGGCAGGGTTGAGAGAGGCTGTGGAAAGCATTGAATGCCACAATAAGTCTGGTATTTCCTTTGCTGGCAAGGGAACCACAGAGCATCTGGAACAGCTTGACTCCATCTGCTTCTCAGTAGGATAGCCTTTGTGGCAGTAAGTAGTAGTGGTTGGAGTGTCAGCATGGCAGGAAGCTGGAGGGCCACATCAGGGGCCACATCAGTCTTCCGTGGGATCCAGGCTCTACCTGTGTAGAAACTGATGTGCCCAAGATGGCAGAGAGAATAAAAACCAGTCACTTTAGCCGCCCTGCACTCAAGTTGCCCTCATAACACTTCGGAGGGGATCCTAATGGGGCAGCTATTAGGGGATTACAGTGGGTAGGCCAGCTGGCCAGCCTGCCTCTTGTCCTTCAGGAGCCCCAGGAGCTACTTGGCTGTGTTTCATTTCACCTCGCTAGATCTTTTTACAAATAGGTTTTTGGGCTGCTTTTCAAGACTTGTCTCTTAGTTCTTAACATAATCCTTAGCAGCTCTCTCCACTCCCTTGCCACGCCCTTTAATGGTTCCCTTGGCGTTTATGAGTGCTTTTCCAGTTTTTCCCTTTTGCTCTGCCAACTCATCTAAGAAGTCGGGGGTTTCTTCCTCCTTTTACTATTAATACTTAAAAAAAATAATAAAATGGGGACAAATGAACACTTTTATGCTTCTAGCCTCTTGCTTTCTAGGCTCACACCCACTGGTACCCTCCCTAGGAGACTTATTAACATTCCATCCTCTGGGCGTGTGGCTATGAGGAGTTGCTCTCCAGAGCTTCAGCCTGCCTCCCCGCGCGGAACCATTATTTCCTTCTTGCTCCCCTTCCTTCCTCCCTCCCCTCCTTTCATCCCTTCCTCACTTCCTCCCCCTTCTCCCTCCCTCTCTCTTCTCCTTCCCTTCTACCTCCTGGCTGCTAGGCAACATAGCCCAAGGACAGAGCCCCGCCTCTCCCCCCAACCCCATCTGTAGTCTGGCCCGGCATCAGGCCACGTGCTTCGGGTTAGTGGCAGCCATCCTTCACTCTGGCACAAACCTGACTCAAGAAGGGAAGCACTGGAGGCCTTCAGTGGTGAAGTGGGGCGATTCCTTTTCCCTTCTCATCCAGCAGGCCACGCCCTTCCTGCCTCAAGGCAGGAGAGTGCTTGGTTGGAGAGTTGGTTGGGCCCAGTGTACTTGAGGAATCTGAATTTAATCTCACTTCCCCTCCTATTCTTTCCCCTGACACTGACCCTGCCTAAGAATTACCCTTGACAAGGCAGAAGAATGACAAGCTCATGTGTTAGCAGAGGTTGGGATTTGTTGTTGCTGTTGGTTATTTTTATATTTTTATAGTTTATAAACTATAGGAGTTTATAAATCTAATGCTGAATTACTCAAGTATGACCCAGGACTCAACACTGGCCATCTTTGGCAGCTTGTTAGGAATGGTGACACCAGTCCCCTTACAGACCACTAAATGAGAAGCTGCATTATTTTGTCAGGACGGCTGGGTGGTTTATATTTGAGACCCACTAATCAAATAACCTTTTACTGGCTTGGTGAGATTGAGCACACTAGGCTGTCAGGAGCCTCTGGTGTTCCAGAAATTTCTGCCTTTCTCTGCTCAGTGGTAGCGGGTGTGCAAATGCAGAGACTACCTCGGCCCAACCTGCCCTGGTCTCCATCTGTCCTTTCGTCTTTTGCTATTATTATTCCATTGGGATCATAAAGCATGTTTTATTCAGATCAAATTTATTGATGAGGAAATGTCTTATTTGCTCAAGGTCATCAGCTTCCCAATTGGTCCCACCCAGGTAACTGCTGAACCTCTGATTTTCCAGCTTCCCTGTATATGTGACCCAGACTAGAATTTTCAGTTCTTTAAAAGATGAAGCTCAAAAAAGTAATTATTAAAAAAAAGGAAGGAGAAAGAAAGACATCAGAAACATAACGCCGGGTTTGGTTTGAGTCATAAATTCCACCACAGAGTCTGAAATAAGGACATTTTCCCGAACCTCTGCAAAGATTCCAGTAGTTGAGAGCTCCTTTGAACAAGAGGTTACATGGCTTGAGTTTCAAAGAAAAGAATGTTGAAAGAAACCTTCCAGATGAGAATGGTCTCCAGATGTGAACATGGCTCTTCCAGATGTGTGGACGAATGGGGAGGGAGAAATGGGGAATCAGATGCCTCACATGTCTGCAGAATGAAATGGAAAAATCTCTGTCAGCCACAGGGGAAAGTAGGACAAGAGGAAGAGAAATGGCGCCTGCCAGAGCTAAACTCTTTACTGAGGGGTTGGGCTAGAGGCAGAAGCAAAGTATGTATACTGCAGGCTGCTATTTTAAACACAGCATGCACAGAGGCCATTCCTCACAGAGGTGTTGGAGAGTGCTTGTAGGAACTCACTGTTCTTAGACCTGAACAGACCTGCTTTAGGCCTCTGGGAGGAGCCTTCCAGTGCAAAGCCATCAGGCCGCAAAGCCAGCCAGACAGGCTAAGAGAGACATAGTCAGGGGAGAAGGGAACGGAGCCCAGAATGCAGCAGGAGAAGGAGCCAGGAATCACACAGTCCTCTCTTTCTTCAGCTTCTGAATCTGCAGCCATTCTTTCAGAGATCACTGAGTTTGTCCCTTTACAATGGCTACAAAGTCCCTTGATTTTCAGTGGAGTAAATCACAAGCTCCTTTTTGTAAAGGAGGCCTGTGGCTGGCTCAACTCAGGGTTTGTCACATTGTTGCAGAGCTGAGTTGTTGTCAGGCTTCTCTATGCCTGCAATTAGCTGGTTCGATTTCCCCTGCAAGGGGAAATCACCTTCTGTCAGATAATGGATCTAGGTTTTCATCTACCTGTGCGACCATCTTCCCATTTCTTCCATTTAGAGACCATCTAAGAGTCCCCATTTCCCCGATAGCCTGAAAACCCCCTATTTTATTTATTTATGTGTACTCGTGTGTGTGTGTGTGTGTGTGTGTATGTCTTTTCCTCTTTTCTACCACTTGATCTGGGGTTTGACTTCATGCCAGCTGGCTTTTCCCACAAGTTCTTTTACATGATGAGCCACCCCACCAGCCCCTAACCCCTAAATAGCCTTGCCTGACCTGGATGTCACCATGTAGACCAGGCTGGCCCCAGTCTTACAGAGATTACCCATCTCTGCATCCATAGTGCTAGGATTCAAGGTGTGTGTGCCCCAGCCTGAACATCAATAGACCATAGTAGTGCTACTAGTGAAGAGGTTAACATTTTATTTCTCTATAAGGGTTTAAAAAAGATCCAAACTAAACAAAAGATTTAAGTTGTGGATCATTTGCATCATTAAAAATGTATACATGTAATATTGCCTACATGGTGAACACACACACCATCTGGCATAGTTCTGTGTTTAATATGCTAATAATATTCTTACTACCTTTGATTTTTTGAGATTGGAGAGTTGGCTCAGTAGTTAAGAGCACTTGTTGCTCTTTCAGAGGAACTAGGTACAATTCCCAGCACCCATGTGTTCTGGAACTCCAGTTCTAGGGGGATCTGATGTCTGTTTTTGGCTTCCATGATCAACAGGCATGCATGTGGTATCCATCCATGCATGCAGACAAAACACTGATACACGTAAAATAAAAATACATACATCTAAAAAAGAGAAAGATAAGAAATAGTTGCTTTGCCGAAAAAGCTAGTTAGCAGTCCTCTGTTTTGCTGTTCTGAGTCTAATTCTCGCTGAGATGTCTAGCTCAACAACACCTTTCTCAAGGGCCTCCTAGCAGTCTAAAGGGAGACTTTCCAGTCAGAAGGCAGCAGCATTGAGATCACTGGAAGGGATGAGCTCAGGACCAGTCCGTGTCCAGTCTCAGGTTGACAGATGTCACTGCTCTGAGGTTCAGGGACTGGGAAGTGTAATATTGTCTCCATGGTGTCATCATCACCATCTCAATGACTGGGATTCTTCATACCCTTTGTTCTTAGGGTGACTGAATCCTGAAGCTGCTGATTGCTTAAGCATAATTCTACATACATCATGATATTTCAACCAGTTACCAGTTCTCAATTTTATAGCGTTGATTCTGTCCTGGCATAATAATAATAAGAATTATTATTCTTAAACTCACTTGGAATTGATTCAAGGCAATTTAGAAACTTAAGTCAGGAAATTAAGTTGAGCTGATTCTATGGATATTCTTTGAAAAAAATGCACATATTTGTCTTGATTTTTAAGCGTGAGCTCCGTGTATTCATGTCTCTGAAGTGGACAGATCCTGCATTTGCTGTGTATCCTGACAAAGGTGTCTTTTGCTCTTGTAAGTTGGCTGTGGAAGATTCCACAATACCTGTTGCTACCAAGAGATCACCTCACCTCATGTTCACATACTGTGCTGTTAGCTCTTAAGGACTGCATTTAGATCAAGTGTCAGCTTATGAAGGTCCTATGTCTTCCACACTCACCCCCAGTTCTGAGGTAGGAGAGAGGATGCTTTGGTTGACCATTTCCCCCTGGGGGAGCAGGGTTGTCCAGTCAGATACAGTGCCTGTCTGAGAGAGGATCTCAGCTGCATGCTCTGCAGTTGGCAATCCTTGACATTGGCTAAAGCTCAGCAAACCCGCCCTTGCCTTTGGAGTTCAAGCGTATGATCTCATTTGGAATGTTCCTTCCTGCTCTCTGCTTTCCTCTTCAACTCCCTGTTGTACCCCGAGTTTGCGTCTCGAAGCCATTGGTGACTGGCACAAAAGTGACGCTTCAGGAAGAAACCACGTAACCCACCAGCTGGTCTCTTGCATGCTGTGACACCTCACCTCAAATGGTAGGCATCACATGTGTGGGTCTGTGTGTGCCAAGTAACATACACGCAATCGCATTCATGGTTACCAACTACCTATCCAGCGGGGTAGTGCCATCCCCATCTTTACATGAGAAAGTGACTCAGGCTGAGTCCCTTGCCCAAGAGCCTACAGCAATCAGTCAAATGAAACCTGGTCGATCTGACTCCAAGGATTCCCAGCTCTGATTCAGCTGTGACATTGAGAACTTCTGAAAGGCTCAAGCCAGACTACTTTAACTCATTTTATTAAGGGAAATAAACACATATCTGACACAGAGGTGGTGTAGTGCAGTGAAAGGAGGGAGACCTGAGCAGAAGCATGGAAGTCACCCTTTCATAGGAAGGAAGCCTCCTGGTTGACTTTTGCCATTGCTGTGTGAACTAGAGACTACCCTTTAATTTGGTGGGTTGATTTAACCCTGTAGCACAATACGACCGAAGAGATTCCCTTCCTGGTTCATGACCCTGCTGTTGGAGAGGCAGAATCTCTACCTGGTAGCCTCTGAGTAAGAAAAGGAAGAGCTGGAGGGGTCAGGGTGAGACATAGCAGTGGTGAAAACTGGATCAGCTGGCTGAGTTAGGGTAAGACACAGCCGTGATGGATCCCAATCATCCGTTGATCAGACCACTGAGTGGATAGAAATTCATCGTGACGGAGAAGTATTTTCGGTAAGAAAAAAAAAACACAAACCATTTCACCCCCAGTTTTTCTTGTATCCATCCTCTCCCCTAGCACCTTGAAAAGCTACCAGTCTGTGCTGCTAGAAGACCAACCCACACATTGGTTAGAAATGTGCTCGGGGTTGTGCATGTGCGCCCCATTCTGACTCTCCCTAGAAAAAAAGACAACTGAGGTCTTTGCTGTGCCCCAGGCACTCAGCAGACAGACAGGTCCTCTCTGTAGACAGATGGACACTATCTGTAGACAGGCACTCTGCAGATAGAGACTCTGTAGACATACAGACACTCTCTATAGGCAGACAGACACTTTCTATAGAAAGCCAGGCAGACAGACACTTTCTGTACACAGACACACTCTGTAGACAAGGACTCTCTTATAGATAGACACTTTTTGTAGATAGATACTTTCGGTAGACAGGCAGACAGACAGACAGACAGATACTCTTTGTAGACAGGCACTCTCTGTAGACAGACAGACACTCTGTAGACAGACACTCTGTAGACAGACACTCTCTGTAGACAGACAGACACTCTGTAGACAGACAGGCACTCTCTGTAGACAGACAGACTCTCTCTGTAGACAGACAGGCACTCTGTGGACAGTCTGGAGGAAATCAAACAACATCTAGAAGCCCTCAAGTCATCAGTGCAACTCTGAAGTCTGTCTCATGACACGGAATTCAGGAGGAAGCACGGGAACTTTCCCCGTGAGACAAAAGGAAAGACCTTATATTCTGAGCCCTCTAAACACATTTTTTTGGGGGGGGGGAGTTTTGAGACAGGGTTTCTCTGTGTAGCCCTGTCTGTCCTGGAACTCACTCTGTAGACCAGGCTGGCCTCGAACTCAGAAATCTGCTTGCCTCTGCCCCCCAAGTGCTGGGATTAAAGGCGTGTGCCACCACCGCCCGGCTCAAAACACATTTTAAGAGAAGTACCCACTCATTCTTCCTTCATCAATGACAAAGAAAAGAGATGAAGACACACCCCTTTCTGTTCTCTTCTTTTGCCCTCCCACTCTTATTTAGGAAAAAGGTGGTATCGGGAGGGAGGGCAACTTGTCTTATTCCTCACATGTATGCAATGCTTGCTCAGGCAATATGACCAAGAATCTTGTTATCTTTATCGTGCTGTATTAAGTGTCTTACCAGCTGACTACAGAGACTGTCATGCTTATGAGGCTAAGATGGTACCTGCGTGCAGTCTCTCATCATGAGATTTCACGGCCACGACACCTTCTTCCTGATCCACAGAGCTGGAAATAAAGACAAGGAGAGGCCATTGGTTGAAGAAGTCATTGGCAGAGCAAGCTGGATGCTCTGGTTCCTTCAGCTTTGGCCTGTGACCAAGCAACAGGTTCAGGGCATGAGCCTGGTCTTCAGGCTGTATAAAGGCAAACCGTGATGGGCACAGAGAGCCGGACTGAAAACAGAAGAAATGCTGAGGAAGTCAAGTCTAGATACTGTTGGATTAGTAGGAAGTCAAAGTCCTTACCTTTCTCAGCATTAACAGTCATCCTTTGCGTGTCAGATGCAGCACTTGGCATCGGAGGGGACACATGGCACGTAGCATTTTAACACATGGAGTACAGGAAAAAAATATAGGGCAGGAAGAATTGTGAACTCTGCACCATAAGCATAAAGTCATTGAAGACCAATGTAGGGAGTCATCCCTGAAATGGCACAGAGAAGAGGACAATGGGAAATCTGCAGGACAGCCAGTGTCACGGGTTATGAAGGACAGTGTACTATTACTTCTCATTTCTTAAAAAAAAAATTTGGCAAGAAGCAAGTGGTAAGCAAGGCAGCGAGGGGGTACCATGGCTCCCGATAGAAGGACTTCCAGGTGGTTGCTTATATCCTGGTGGCCATCGGAAAGCGAGGGCACTGCTAGAATCCAGGCAACTCTCTCACCCTCTGGCATGCAGCTGCCTCACCACTGGGCCTCATGTTCAAAGGTTTCTACAACCTCCAGGAATATGGGTTTAAGTGCATGAGCCTATAGGGGGCATCTCACATTCCCATCACAGCAGTTAGATGGAAAAGATTGGTTCAGAGATGAGGGAAGCCACACAGAAGTGCTAATACAGCCTAATGGGGCAGCAGTCTTCTGGTGAGTGAAGAACTCCGTAAGGAAGGGGTCTGAAGGCTGGGGAGATAGTTCCCTTGATGAACTGCTTGCCTTGCAAACACAGGGATAGATGCTTGATCCCTAGAGCCTGCGCAAACAGGTCAGGACGTAATGCACATTTGTGACCACTTCTGGGGAGGAAAAGATAACGCCCCAAGGCTTTCTGAGTAGCTAGCTTAATCTACTTAGTTCCAGGCCACTACTTTGTCTAAAAACCAAAACAAACAAAGCAAAACACCAACCAGCAAAGCCGACTACCAAGGTGGATGGTTCCTGAGAAACGACACTGAGTTTGCCTCTGGCTTCTACATGTATGTGCATGGATGGAATATAATCTGAGCCTTTGGGTCATGCAGTGATGTAACAGGTGTGAGGAGGTTGACGAAGGATGCCTGGTGAGACAGTAAGGAGCCACAGACAGAGTCAGAACCAGATATGAAGTGGCCCCTGAAAGCCAGTTCTTCCCAGTGACTGCATGTGGCATGAATTAGCACAGAAGCAAAACCAAACCAACTCGGGGTGGGGGGCAGAGGG
>NW_022196903.1:129238487-129240805 GCF_008632895.1 Mastomys coucha
GCAGAGGGAGGCAGGGGGAGGCAGGGGGAGGCAGGGGGAGGCAGCAAGGCAGGGCTGATAACTGAGCATTGAGAACCTTAAAAGCTGAACCACTGTGGATGCTTTGTGGTGCCAGGGACAAAAGACCCCCACTCGGAATGTAAGGAAACATACTAATTGCCAGAGTTCAATCAAGAAATAACTGTGGAACCAGGTGTGGTGGCACATGCCTTTAATCCCAGCACTTGGGAGGCAGAGTCAGGTAGATCTCTGAGTTTGAAGCCAGCCTGGGCTACACAGTGAGTTTTAAACCTGACAAGCTAAGTGAGACCCTGTGTTTTTTTTAAAAAAAAAAGAAAAGAAAAAAGAAAAAAAGAAGAAAAAAAGATATGATACGGAATTGGAGGAGTGAGATTTAATGAACTTCTGTTGTCATTTCTTGGGGGTGGGGTGCTTGAGTCAGAGGGGGCTCTTAGTTCAATACCTCCATTTCCATTTTTATCATTCAGAAAAACAAGGCCCGGAGAGGACAGGGAGGTTGTATCCCACAGACATCCACGTGGGCCAGTGAAGTTCTGGTAGGCCTATACTATATTTAGAAAACAGCAACTATAGTTGATGTCCTAGGCACAGAAATTCCTGCAATGTGACCGTAGGATGAGTGGAAACAGAATCCTGAGGTTTGACTTTTGACCTCTGTATTCTGATTTCAAAATCCTGACCTTGTTAACCTCAGTCTCCACAGACCTTGGTGGACATCGAGCAACAGGGCCATCCAAAAGCTAAAAGAGTTGCAAGAAAGCCACCTCATTCCAGAAAGCTGGAAACCACTGTAGGCGAAGGATAAGCGGGAACCTGCAACGATCCCTGTGCTCTGAAATCTGGGAAGACTCCTGCTAGCTGGAGTTCCTGGCCCTTTCCAGGACGTCCCACTCTGGTCTTGGCTATCTGGCTCTCGCCCAGATTCACATCCTCTTGGAACCCTGTGATTATCCGTGATGCTTCATCCCAGCACCACGTCTCCTCGCCACAGTTTGTCCCAATAAATTAAGAACAAATTGAGACTCTCGCATGGACCGTGAATGTATTCCATTTAGCTTCATTTGAAATACATCTTTGGAGTTGTGCTCCACAAATCTGTCTGACACAATAAATATGTATGAAGCCCCAGCGGCTTCCTACACCCTTGGAGCGTCCAGCTTTGGGATGGATAACAGACAGGGAGAATTTTAAGTACGTCCTGTTCCACCAAGGCTCAATTCTCTCCCATTTCCTTTTCCTCACTTCTTTGCTCCCTGATGCTTGGCATTCTCCTCCCAACCCAGCAGAAAAATAATTGCTTGGAGGGCTGAATCTGGCAGAGCTGATTTCTTCTCCTTTCCTAATAGTGTTGCAAAACCATAAAACTGTAAAGGAGTAACAGCCTCCCCCAATGTACAAACCCAGCTCTGCTTTGGCAAACAGGAAACCATCCCAGGGCTGTGGTCTCCTGAGCCAGGAAATGGGTCTTTGCTGCCCTGGCTACCTCCCCCACAGGTTCTTCCTGGCCGTTCAAGACAGTTAAAAATAGTAACCACCACAACCAGAAGGAAAGATGTGATGATTTATGGTCCAGCTACAGTTTGGATGGTTGTAGAGGGAGCTAATCCTCTGTCTCAGTGCGGTGAGAATTCTTACAGGATTAAGGCTGGTCCCTTTAGTAAAATTTCAACCCCAAGTGACTCCAAGAAACCAGCTTATGCCAGGTAGAAAAGGAATTAAGCAGGGCCAGTGAGCCATACATGTACACACATGGGCATGCGAATGTGTACACTATAGCTGAGACCCCAGACCTCCCATGGGTGTAGCCTCTATGCAGTGCAGGTGCCTCATGGGACCCAAAGAATAAAAGAAAACAAAACTTTTATCATGAAGTGTTCCTCTCTATGGGAGTATTAATCCCCCAAAGTAGAGGTCAATTTACAATGATGAAAAGACTTGAATCCTCAACTTATGGCCCTGGTCTCAGTTTTGCCATATCTGCTACTCTATCGGGTAAATGGATATTAAGATAACTCACATGTACAAGAAATACAACTTCAAAAAGTCCTCAAGATACAGAAGACATATAAGGAAGCTTAGCAGGTAAAGCACTTGCTGCAGAAGCACGGGGACCTGAGTTTGAACCCCTGTAAAGCCAAAATCTACATAAAGCCAGGCGTGGACAAACGCGCGCGCGCGTGCGCACACACACACACACATTCTCACGTGCCTGTACACAGACACACACATACACACACACACACACACACTCTCACGTGCCTGTACACAGACACACACACACACACACACACACACAC
>NW_022196903.1:129241174-129255590 GCF_008632895.1 Mastomys coucha
CACACACACACACACACACACACACACACACACACACGTCTGCAACTCCCGGGCTCCTGTGAGAACAGAGCAAACAGAAGAGCTGTAAGCTCATAGGCCAGTCAGCCATGTGACACACAGTAGTGAAGGTGAGGACTGGCACCTAAGGTTGTCCTTGACCTCCACTTGTGCACTGTGGCACACAGTGTCTACAGACACACACACACACACACACACACACACACACACACACGCATGCATGCATGCACATGCTCACACATGCACACACATCTCTCACACCCAGAAAATAAGAAACTATTGCAATGGGTATTCAGGATAGAAAGGTTCTTCTTGAGAAGGTGGTATGAATAAAAATGTAAAAGCCACAAATACAGTTGTCCCTCAGTGTCCCAGGGGGACTGATTTCAGGACACCCCAAATAACAAAATCTGGGGACAATCAAGTCCCTTATATGAAGTGACACAGTATTTCCCTATAACCTATGCACCTCTTCCATATACTCGATTTATTTATTCACTGCTTGGTTTCTGCTTGTTTGCTGTGTTTTCTGAGACAGGGTCTTACCATGTAACTTTGTTTACCCTGAAACTCTCCATGTATACCAGACAGTCATCAAACTCACAGAGATCCTCCTGCCTCTGCCTCTGAGTGGGGTGCTGAGAACAAAGGCATGTGTCAGACTTTCATTCTCTTCTCCTCCCTCCCCTCCTCCTTATAATTATTATTATATTACTACTACCATTTTTCTATGTAGTCCAGGATAGTCTTGAACACTCATAGTTCTCTTCACAAGTAGTGGAATTACAAGTATCGACCACCATGTTTCACTTTTGCATATACTATTTGAAAACATTTAAAATTTTTAATTGGGGTGTGTGTGGGGGCATATGTGTGGATGTCTACAGAGATCAAAAGATACATTAGATCCTATGAAGCTGGAGGTACAGGCAGTCATGAACCACCCATATAGTGCTGGGAACCAAACCTGGGCCCTCTGGAAACACAGTAAGCACTCGACCCTCGAGCCACCTCTCCACCTCTCCACCTCTCCAGCCTCATATACTTTACATAATCTCTTAGATGATTTATACAAAATAAAATGTAAGTTTTATTTGCTGTGTATTATTTAGGAATAGTGAAGGAAAAGAGAGAAACTTTAGGTACAGACACATTCTCCCTGTCCTCAATATTTGCAGTCTGTAGTTGGTTGAATCTACAGGTCTAGAACTTGCGGATGTGGAGGGTCGACGATACTAAAATTTATAATTCAACTAGGATGAGTATTACCTTTAAACATTTTTTTAAACAAATTTATTTATTTTTGTGGGATGGGTGCATGTCATATGTGTGAAAGATCAAGGTGACTTGGAGGAGTCAGTTCTTCCCTTGCTCTATGGGGTTCATGGATTGAACTCAGGTCATCAGACTTGGAAGCAAGCCCCTTTACCCACTGAGCTAGCCCAGGACCCAAGTTTCTGTAGTCATGGAGGGACTAGGGCACTACGTGGGGAAAGAGGATAGGGAGAAGCTTTGCCGGAAGTCTAGGCTGGGCTCTGGGGAGTCCCCAAAGGGCACCTGAGAGTCATAATCTGAAGGGTGAGTATTCTTTATAAGAGGGAGATCTGTGAATAGGAAGAGGAAATTCATACAAGAGTGAGGCGTAGTGTAAACCTCTGAAAGCCGGAAAAGCTTTGTCCACTTAAAGGACGGGACAGGAGAAGCAATATTGCTGTCATTCACATGAACATTCAGCTGTGAACTTCCACCCAGGGGATGAATGTGGCCGTGCATTGTACACCCTAAAAGGGCTTGGTCTAATTGTACCATCTAGGAAGACACATAAGCATCCAGAAATCTCTAGTGACATGTGGCAGTCCCCATCAGTGTGCCTTGAGCAGAACAGGTGTGGTGTCCCTTAGTCTAGCAGGACTCCTAGGAGAGGGGTCTGGGAAGAAGTGATGGGTTCAAGTCCTCCTTAGTCCAGTTCTATTTTGTGACCTGGTACCTACCAACTGCCCCGAGCCTCAGTTTTACCCTTCTAAATTCAGAATATTACTTAAAAAAGAAAAACGTAAAACCCTTCTAAATTCAGAATATTACTTAAAAAAAAAAAACCACATAAGACACAGGGTGGTTATAGGTGTGTATTAACCACTAAGCAAGGCACACCCATGATTATCACCATATAACTATGTGGGATAAAACGGTGGCTTCCTAGCCCTTGTGAAACCCTCCTCTAGGATGTTAACATCAGTTGTCATAGAACTCTCAGCCTGGGGCAAGTGACTAAGTGAGAGACGCAGAAAGGCTAAGTGAAGCACACCGGAGCCTGGGACCATAAAGGAAAACCCTTTAAGGAACTTGGCGGTGGCTTCTGGGCCGGGGCAGCGAGGAGAGTCAGGGGGGAAGGTGGGTAGAAATACTAAAGAGTGGGTCTGGAACAACATGTCAGCCATGGCTAGGTAATGAGTTCTGGAATTGTCCTTCCAGACTGCACCCTGGAGGTGGTGTCATTCACTAGAGCCTTGGGGGAAAGCATGGAGACTTCTGTTCCCCCGGCAACCCCGACATCGTTCTCCCCATCTCTTGTTGATCTTGACAGTAACTATGTCAAAATCTGATAAATCCCACTCTTAAACAGTGAGGAGTTTCGGTAACGTAAAATTGGCCTGCCAAGGCCTGAGGGCGCCCATAGTGAGTCAGGAAGGCCAGTGTGTGGGAAACGAGGCTTGGGGTTGAGGGCAATGAGTGTTTGGAGGCAGTTAAGGGTTCGTGGGTGCTGTGGAGGTCCTGCTGCAGAGGTCATCCTTAGTTTCTGGGTGTGGGTGTCCCTCTCCTGTTGGGCTGCTCATTACCTCACTCTAGCCTTCCTTTCAGCACAGGGGCCACACGTTTCTGCCGCCCTCTGCTTGGTTCCTCCTGTGTAAAATTTGGATTCTACAGCAGGTGTTGATCCAGGCTTCGCTTCCCTTCCCAGCAGTTTAACAAACAGGCGTCCAGGTGCTTGCTGATTCATTGATCATCCAGGCACTTAACTAGAGCTTCTTAGCTCTTACTCTGTTTCTTAATGTTTATTAAACACCGATTACACTCCAGCAAATGCGTCTTGTGTGTATCATCTTGTTTTGTTTTTGTTTTTCTCACAAACACTTTATAAGGTACATGGCCTTGTACTTGTTTTGCAAAGAAGAAAAGGGTCTTGAGGTTGTATAGCAAACCTGACCATCACGATTAGAAAGCCCTGGGGCACAGTACAGACTCGGCTGTGCTTCACACCAATGTCTGTGTTTTAAACACGGCAGTGTCTAGATACACATTTCCTTAACTATTGACTTCTTATCTCTATGTGGATTCCTAAAGTATGGAGAGGGGCGAGTAGGGAGGAGTGGGATAGGGAGATCTATCTGACATTAATGCTATATCAAAACATGTTTTACTGTCTCATATATTTTTTTTTTATAAGGTATGTCACTGTGAGAAGCAGCAGCCATGCTTAGGCATTGTTGGTCATTGGTGAGGCTTCAGAGACAAACATCAGACAAGCATTATCATCCTTGCATTACCATCTAATAGAAAAGGGTGATGGATGAGTCAGGGCACCCTGGTCTTTCTCCATGATAAGTGGAAAGGCAAGTGTGCCCAGGGGCTTTGGGAGTGGCCATAAAGAGGCAACAGATGCTTAAAGCAAGGTTTCTATAAAAGCTGATGTTATAAGCTGAGCTTTGCACACCAAGCCGCGGCTAAGGGTACAGCTTCAGAGAAGACCCTGAAGGCTCTGTACGGCGGGGTGATATGACATGAAGAGATGATGGACTGGGGGAAATTGGGGTATCGAGGTCATTAAGGCTAGGTTATATATAAAAAAGTCTTCCTTGATGGCCTGACAGTGGCCACAACCTGAAACCAACATAGCATCGCCCCCCACCCCCATCTCTTTCCACAGAGGCCGATGTAGGGGCTTTAGAAATCAGCTAAGAACAGAGGACAAAGATCAGAGTAGGGCTGGGCACACGCGTGTAATCTTAGCACTTGGGAAAAGGAGAATTGGACATGGAGTTTGAGGCCAGCATGGCTCCATAGCAAATTCTAGGCCAACCTGTGCTACAGTCTGAGGCTAGATCCTAGTTTAAAAACCAATCCAAACCAAGAAACAGAATGGGGGCTGCAGTAAAGCGTCAGGAGAGTGAGTGGCTGTGGAGATCCTAGAGTGAGCAAGGATCGGGGCCTCAGGGTGACTGACTGGGGAGAAGGATTCAACACTTAGTTATAAATAATAGAGTCTACAAACAATCATAGGGAGCCTCTGGGCAGGTGCCTACCTCTGCTGTGTCATCTCCATTGTCTGGGGGAGGTACTACTGCCTTCGGGTTTCTAGCTGAGGAGTTTGAGGCTCAGGAATATCAAGAATAGATCCAGAGTCTGTCAAAGTGACCAGTCTGGGATTCAAATCTAGCCCAGCATTCACACAACTTTAAGGAAGCCCCGAATCTTCCTCTTTCCACTCACTCCTATGCTTTATAACTGTGTTAGTAATCCAGTCATTTAGGGCATGCTGTTTTATACCCTCCAATTCACATAATGAAGTGAGGGTCAAAGGCTGTGCCAGGCACTGGAACAAAGGCTGTGGAGTTCACAAAATATTTCCTTCTGGCTAGGAAGATGGCCCAGTTGATGAAGAGCTTGCTGTGGACCATTGGCTTTGGATCCCGAGTTACTATGTGAAGAGCCAAGCATGATGGTAGTCCTAGCTCTGGGGCAGCAGAGACAAGCGGTTCCCTTGCGCTCTCTGGCCAGCCAGCCTAAAAGAGTCTGTGAGCTCCAGGTTCATTCAGAGAATGTGTCTCAAAACATACTGTGGAGATGGCAGAGTAGGATATCCAGTATTGACCTCTAGCTTCTACGTGTACCTACATATACATGTGCACACGTGGAAGTGTCTGTATACATATAAGCACACACACACACACACACACACACACACACACACACACACACAACTTCCTTCTACGTTACCTTCATTTAGGTACCAGTAAGGTAGACAATTTTGTTTTGTTTTGCTTATTTGGATCCAAAGTCTCACTATGCATCTTTGGCTGGCCTAGAATTTGCTGTGTAGACCAGACTGACCTTCAACTCTGAGAGCTATCTGCTTCTGTCTCCCAAGTATCGGCTTAAAGGCACGTGCCACCGCACCTAATCTTCATCTTTTGCCTTTTTGTTTGTTTCTTTGTTTTGATTTTTTTCATGACTGGCTCACTATGTAGCTCTGGTTATCCTGGAACTCACTATATAGATCAGACTGGCCTCGAACTCACAGAGATCCTCCTGCCTCTGCCTCCTGAGTGATGGGATTAAGTGGGTGTGTACCACTATCCCGGGCATCCTTTGCAATGGCCTCTTATTGATCCTTCACTCACCTGCCAAATGGCAGCCCATGACAGTATTTGTAGTATGTAGTCCCTAGGGACAAACCATTGAACCTCCTTGTTATTTTGGCTTTGATGCCCAGCCCAACCTGTTCAGGAAATGCTGAGAACCTACTGGGTGTTCCGAGATGCCTGACTCTGCCCTTGGGGAGCATGTGGTAGAAGAAGGAAGGTGAGACGGTGTGGTCGCAGCAGCATAGCATCCTGGCTCATTGGGAAGATGACTCATCCCGGTATGGTAGGGCAGGGAGAGGGCGAAGGCTCCACAGAGAAGGTGACTTTTGAACTGGCTGTAGAAGCAGAACTGCATTTCTTCAGGAGAGATGTCAAGGGACAACAACACCCACTGTATCACAGTTAAGTCTCTGCAGCCCTGACTTAAGACCTTTACAAATATTATTTATCCACTCCTCCCTATAATAAGCCATGAGGTGTCAGCTAGTATTGTCCTCAGTTTATAGATGAGGAAATGAAGGCTTAGAGAGGATTTATGTCTAAGTGATCTGATTCCAGCTGATTCTCTAGACCACTGTGTAGCACCTGAGCAAAGCCTCAGAGGTGGGGAAATGCCTGGCTCATTCACAGCACAAAAGGTGGAAGAAAGGAAGGAGGAAGGCGAAATGTGGGAAAGGTACATGGACCAGAGCAGATATGATGTCCATCGTTTTATTCCACAGTGTGGCTGGATAGTAGCCACATGGTTTGATTAGATCAGAGATCTGTGTTTCATAGAGATACCAACTAGTAAAACAGAAGACACCACACACATCAGTGTCCGTGGGGTGGGTGCTCAGCTCAGAGTGCTCATGAAGGATGTACGTCAGGTCAGACAGAGTGTCTATCCTTGCCAAAGGTGGCAACTTCCCTGCCTCCATCACCTCTTGGCTGGTGTCTCTAATTTAAACAATTCAATTATGGTGTAATTATGTTATTTCTCTCTCCTTTTTTCTCCTTCCTACACCTCCCATGTTTGCCTTCCTTCAACCCAAATTCATGGTCTCCTCTTCTTTAGTCATTGTTGCTACACCACACCACACCACACCACACCACACTACACCACACCACACACACACACACACACACACACACACACACACGCACACATACACACCACACTGACTTGAAATGTAAGATAGTTATAGCTCAGTGATAAAATGTTGGTTTAATATGTTTGAAGTCCTTGATCCAGTCCCTACTACTACAACCATTTTTAATTTTTAAAAGCAAGAAACTAATTTTAAATGTTTATCTTTTACAAGGCTCTCATAGGTACTATTGACTAGCTGTGGTAGGGAGCATGGACTTAGGTAACTGGAACTTGGGGACAAGGAAACCAGTGTTTGGGGCTCAGTGCTAGTGGCGCAGATTCAGAAGGCTGAGCCAAGGTCCTGGCAGTCAGGATGCAGAGGGGTGGCCTTGCCTGAGATGCGTCTTAAATTAATACCTGGTGGATTTAGACATGGATGGTGTCTAAGCTGACACCACAGGCGATGGAACCATCAATTTATTTAATCTTTGGACAATCAATTATTGGATATTAATTGTATCCAAATTATTAGATGCTAAGACAGAGCAAAGAATAAGACCCAGAAGCTTGCTGGGAAGGAGACAAGCCCCAGCGAAGCCTTCTGGAAGCTAGCAGATGGGTGTAGGATGTGAGGGAAGAAAGTCTACCTTGTTTTGGGGAGCACAAGGTCGGGAAAGACTGGGTGATAACACGGCAAAGTGGGGGTGTGAGCGAAAGGTCTTGAGGGGTTTGGATGTGCCTAACAGGGTCTTCGTTTCAGAGCAGCCAGAGCTCACGCATCTGACATCCTCTGCAACGCTTTGGTTTTATGATGTTGAAAAGTTCAAGAGTCTTACTCATGCTTTTTTGTTTGTTTGTTTGTTTGTTTGTTTTTGCTGTCACATTTTCCTTGTGTCCTCGTCAAAAATATTCAACATCAATGAGCTCATGGGTGATGATGGGTGATCACGGGTGCTCATGGGTGATCATGGGTGAGCACGGAGCAGAAGCTGTGCAGATGCTGATGGTATTGTTGTCTGAGGTGCTGTGGTGCTGGGAAATGATCTGGCCTTTCTTTTCCTTTCCATCGTTTCTGCCTTTCTCTTCTCTTTTTAAAATTTATTCATAGCTATTGTGATGAGTGGCCTGTCTTCATTCCAGTATTATTATCATATGGTGGATTAATTATAAAGAAACACTCTCTGCCATATATCGTTCTACTTCCTGCCCTTGAATGCTGTTTTGATATACAGGTAAGATTCCGCTTTGTTCATTCAGCACACACTTACTGGAAACCTACCAAGCCCGGGCATCTGGATGTGGCTATGCATAAGGAGGCTTCTGCCCTCTGCAGCCTCAAGGACCTGGCCTTTGTTTAGCTGGCTCTTTGGGAATGTGTACATTCTCTGGCCAGGAGAACATGTTCTCTGTTCTCTCTGTAGCTGGGCTGTGGCTCTCTCCACCGTTGGAAAATCTCCGATTCATTCTGGCATGATTGCCCACAGCATGGCAGCTTATCAGCAGTGAGTGCTACACTGCCCCATGGAGAACTGTAAGCATTGTCTAGCTTCAAAATATTACTGTTCCTCTACATAATCTGAAATAGGGTGCTCTCTTTTGAGAAGACAATTTAACTCATTAGCCACATGGCTAAGTGGAGGACAAGGAACCCAGAGGCTGCTCCAGGGGTCATTTGGGTAGGGTGAGATCCTCATTCACAGAGAGGGGTGCAGAGATCTGTTGGGGTTTTAGACAATCCTGTGAGGACCTAGGAAGTTCTGATTTGAAATGACACCCAGCTGGCAAGGTTTAGAGCCACCCCACATTCTAGGAATTCTTCTAGTTATTGGGTAACCCTCAGTCTATGGCAGATTCTGCAGAGCTTCTTAAAAGCTACAAAATGGCTCTATTGTGAAGAAAGTAGAACACACACACACACACACACACACACACACAGAGAGAGAGAGAGAGAGAGAGAGAGAGAGAGAGAGAGAGAAGAAACAAATAATGTATTGTTCCTACTAATTTCATAGCCTTGATAAACAATCTTACCTCAACTTTACCTGCCCAATAATGCTTAAAAAAACAATAAAGAGGGGCTGGAGAGAGAGCCATGTGGATTAGAGAGCTTGCTGCCCGCATATAAGGAACTGCATTCAGATCAGCATACTACAAGTAAAAAGTTGGCTGTGGCTGGGCTCACCTGTAATGCTAGCACTCTGGGTGACAGTGACCAGAGGAATCCTGGGGCTTGCTGGCTGCCAGTGTTGTTTTGTGTCCATTGAGGGATCCTGTCTCAAAGCAGTAAGGCAAAGAATGACAGAGGACCCTTGATGTCTTCCTCTGGCCTCCATGAGCATGCACATGGGCAAGCCCACCCACATACAGACACACACCTACATAACCATGTGTGTAGACACCACAGTGACTCCCCAGTACACACAAAGGAAGGAAGAAGGAAAAGTGGCCAGCGGAGGTTCATCCTGCAATGAAAGCACTTGAGAGGTTGAAGTAGAAGGATGGTTATAAGTTCGAGGCAAGCCTGGGCTGCCTAGTGAGACCGAAACCAGCCTGGGCTATGAAGTGAGATCCTGTTTTAAAATACCAATAGCAGTAGTAAGAAAAACCCAGCAAACGAAAACATGAAACAAGGAGGCAGACATGCAGCGGATGTGTGTCATAACTCCTTATGCAGCTATGTTGTCTTACACTGTTATTTATTATTGTTGCAATTTTATTTATTTAAAACATATATAATTGTATTATTTTTCTGTTTTCCTTCCCTTTAAATTCTCCCATACCCACAACAACTCCCTTTCAAATTTATGGCCTTTTTTTCTTTAATAATTATATGTGTGTGTGTGTGTGTGTATGTGTACATATGTATACATATAGACATATAAGTACATACTTGATGCCCTCCGTTGGCCTCTGTGGGCATGCACCTGGGAAAACCCACTCCCATACCTACAGAACCATGTGCATATATGTATGCATATATATATATATATGCAACCCACTGAGTCCGTTCAGCGTTGCTTTTGTGCATATGTCAGGGCTGAACTCCCCTGGAGCCCACACTAAGCTGGATCTGAGTCTCTAGGGTTGTCCCTGTGAAGGCCAAAGTCAGTGGGGCACACCCAGCCCTGCCCCTTGCAGCAGCCCAGCCCCCAGCCAGTCCAGGCTGAGGAATCTGTTGCAGCTGTCACCTTGCCACCAAATGAGTGTGGACCTTACATTTTATTGCTTCTGAGCTAATGCCAGAAATTCCTTGGCAAGGACTCGATCCACTCAGGCTTGACTGTTTCCCTTCACCCAGGCTGCAGAGAGGAGTCTGCTGTAGCAGGATTCCAGGGTCTGAACCCTCTGCGTGGACAAACTGACAGCGTATGGCTGGATGCTCTTGTGGAACTGAGATTAAGGCATAAGGCAAGGACAATGTGACATGGGGAGGGTAGAGTGAGTAATGGGTGTGCTCAGACAGAGAGCAGGCATGAAAACAGGGGAGTTGGCAATCCCCCTACTGTATCTTTAGGGGTTGGCAGTCCTGTGCAGCTCTGTGTTCCGGGGTCAGGGATCAGGGAACTGTATGAACCGTCCATTCACGAGATAAGAAGAGAACAGAGAAGCCAGAGAAAGTGAGTTTTCATTCATCTATCCATTCCTCTCTCCCATGAGTTCGCAGGCCATGTTATGGAGCACACTGTAGATTGTAAGAAACATCCCCTTTGGAGGAAGCTGAAATCCTGAGTGCTTAAATCATTTCTCTAAGATTATACACTAGTAAGTGATGAAATCAGCGCCATCTGGCTGGCCGATGAATGGGAACCCATATTTAGAAAAGATGGCAGCTATGTTACTGTGTGTATAGATGTGCTGCATACAAGGAGTTTCACCAACATTTTGTTTATGGTGTCTGCCACTGATAGGGAACTGATTGTTTTTGTTTTGAGGCAGGAAGTTCTGGTCAGCCTGTCTTTACTTGGAAATCACTGAGAGTACAGGCATATATTGCCATGTCCAATTTTTATGTGGTGCTAGGGATCAAACTGGGGCCCTGTTCATGCCAGATCAACACTCTACCAGTTAGACCACTTCCCTAGCTTTATCAATGGAGGATTATCTAAACACTTTATTTTACAGAATTCTATGTAGCTGTTACAAATAATGACTCATTGGGATGCTAGGAGGTTTTGTTAGAGGGATATTGGAGACCTTTTGTTGTGTGAAACAGTTAATGTCATGAATGTATAGAGCATCTTGAGGAAGCCACATGTATTGTATACAAACGTATGTGAAAAGATGCTTGAATAATTACACAAAAATTAGGCAAATGGGTTATGTTAATGTGCGTGTGTGTATATGTGTTTGTGTGTGTATGTGTGTGTGTGCGTGTGTGTGCGTGTGTGCGTGCATGTGTGAGTGTATGTGTGTGTGTGCGTGCATGTGTGAGTGTGTGTGTGTGTGTGTGCGTGCATGTGTGTGTGTGTGAGTGTGTGTGTGTGTGTGTGTGTGTAGTATTGGGTATTGAATCTGGGACCTTTTTTTATGCTGGGAAAATGCTTTGTTACTAAAGTATACCTCTTCCTCAGAACACATGCAGACACACACATATTTAAGGTTCATTAATTCTTATCTTAAAAGTATGAGTGTTTTGTTTACATGCCTGTTGAATGTGTACTGTGTGCATGCAGTGCCTGTAAAGATCAAGCTAGCATGTTGAATCCCCTGGAACTGAAATTACAGATGGCTGTGAGCTGCCATGTAGGTCCTAGGAATCAACCCTGGAACTTCTGTTAAGGGCACTGCTTGCTTTTCCAGAGGTCCTGAGTTCAATTCCCAGCAACCAAATGGTGGCTCATAACCATCTGTAATGGGATCTGATGATCTCTTCTGGTGTGTCTGAAGACAGCTATAGTGTACTCATTTTATATATATATATATATATATATATATATATATATATATATATATATATATGAGCAGCAAGGGCTCTTAACTGCTGAGCCATTTCTCAGGCCTCTATTTTAACTCATTTATATATAATTTTATGCATTATTGGAATTTGATTTAAAGATTGTATGTCATTTTACTTGCTTTTATAAAGATAATTAAAAATATGATTTTGAATAGGACTACCAGGTGATCTGTCTCTTGAGCACATACCCAAAGGACTCCATATCCTCCTGCAGGGACACTTGCTATCCGTGTTCGTTGCTGCATGATTTGCAATTGATAGGAAATGGAATCGGCCTAGATTTCCATCAGTTGATCCATGGGCAATGAAAATGTGGCATCCACACAACGAAATTCTATTCAGCACTGAAAAACAAATGAAATTTGCAGTATAATGGACAGAATAGGAAAGTATTCTAAGTGAAGTAATCCCTGTTCACAGAGACCAATGCCATGTGCTCTTTCTCATAAGTAGACCTTAGCTTCGAATGTTTATATTGCTGTATTCAATTTGCTATGTAGATCTGAGGAAGCTAGAAAAGGTGCATGAGGGGTGGGAGGGGACTCAAGGGGTGAGCGGATGGTAAGGCACACGTGAGATGAACTTACAGGGGAAGAATAATGGGTTTAAAGGTTTAAGCAGGAGTGAGTCAAGACTACAGGGGAGAGGAAGGGTTGGCAGTGAGTTTATCAAAACTAAAGGTGTATAAAAAGGCCTTTACAGAAAATTACTATGTTGGAAGCTAATTAAAAATATCTAATTGAATTTAAAGGAGCTTCAAGGAAAGTATCCCGCCTAGATGTGCAGTGTTCCTTCAGAGGACATGGATCATAAGTGCCACGGGTGACACTCCCTATGGTCAGGGAGGTCCCAGAGATCCCCAACACAGGCTTGTCATTGTTCTCGATTGACGAATAGAACTCATTGGTAAGCCACTGCTGCTGACCTCTATGTAGAAAGACATAGATAAATCAAGGTGGAATTGCCTAAATATCTTCCTCTCTGGTGGATGATTGATTGAAGTGCCAGCGGGTGCTATGCAGGCCTCTGGAGGGGCAGGGAAGCTATCAGTGATATTACCCAGCATGCAACAAAACCAACTTGCCAGATGAGATGTGCCTACTGGTGAAATAATGGTGTGACTGTTATAGGGGTAACCAGCAGGCCTACTGCATAGGAGGAAACTCATGCCTGTCACTGTAAATCTAGAAGAAAAACCATGCCTAAAGGGACTGTAGGCTTTTGATGGGAGCCTGCTACTATTGTCTTGATAAATGGACGAGTCGCCACACTGTTTCCTACATTTTTACGATTATGCACATAGGTTAGTACTTTTCTACTCTACTCTGCAGTGGTCAGAGAGCAGGGAGGGGAGCTGTGAAATGCTGTCTTCTTGTCAATGACATGGCCATTGCACTCACAAACTCACTAGAGTTATAGTTACCCACACAAGATAAAATCAACAAAGGCTAGACAACATCCCAACAGGAGATGCTAATCGGATTCGGCGGGTTATTAACCACCAGGAAAAAGAGGAGGGCATGAATCACGTAGGGGAACCTGTTGGAGACTCCTGGGGTGAGTAGAAGGAGGGATTTGGGAATGGATGTGATCATAATGCATTGTTTACATGTGTAAAAGTGTTAAAAAAATAAATTAAAATTTAAATTTTTATAAATTGTTTTATGGTAAGACTATTTATAACACTCTTCCTTGATAATTTTCTAGCACGTAATATTCTATTATTAATACAGTATGGTGGTTTGAAGAATGTCTCCCATAGGCTCAGGTATCTGAACACTTGGTTCCCAGATGTTTGGGGAGGAGGTACAGCTGGAGGAAGCATATCACTGGGAATGGGCTATCACACTCTATAGTCTTCTCGCTTCCACTCTGACTCAGTTTTATGCCTGTGGCTGGAGATGAACCTATTCCATCTGTCTAATGGAAGCTATGGACTCCTTGTCCAACATTTTCTCAGCCCTATCTCCAGGCTCTAGAAACCACCATTCGTCTCACTCTATGAGCTACACTTTCCGTAGTCTGACCATATGGGTGAGATTGGCCTTTTCCACGCCTGGCTTATTTTCACTTAGCAGTGTGTCCACCTGGCTCATCCGTACTGTTAAAGATGATGGTATTATTCTTTTTTTTAAAGGCCAAATAACACGTGTGCATCCGTGTATGCTTGTGTGTGTGTGTGTATGTACTTTAATACTTTATCATCCATTGGTCTTATATCTGCTGTTGTTACCTACAGTCAAAGATCAAACCATTTAAGGACTGAATCCCAGCATGCAGGGTCAGAGTTTTGCAGAATGTCAAGAGTAAATTTCCCGCATCCACTTGGCTTAGTTACTTCCCCTCGGTAATCAAGAACCTATTGCCCAGATGGTAAGCAGAGGAAGGACAGCATGGAGAGTGGCATCCTGGATCTTTAAGTGCGGGTGGTTAGTATAAAATGTAAGTTAAGACAGCTCCAGTCCTTGCAGATAGAGCCTCCCTTTAAGAGTAAAAGTAGGGGGAGGGGGAGGGAGCGCAGGGGCTGAAGAGATGGCTCAGCAGTTAAGAGTGTTCCAGAGAACTGGAGCTTGGGTCCTAGCATCCATATTGGGTGGCTCAGAACTCCCTGTAACTCTGGCTCCAAGGGATCCAGCCTGCACTCTTGGGCACATACTCACACAATAACACACACACACACACACACATTTTTTTAAAAAAGAGTAAAAATAGAATAGTTGGATGGAGTCTCTGTGGACAGGATCACTCTACAAGTAATCTTAGAGAGGTGGCTTTGGAAACGTACAAGTGCCCAAGTCTTACTAAGATGGCTGGCATAGCTTTAGGCCAGCATGGCCAGATCGAAATTGTAATCAGAAAGATGACAATTAGTCTTGGCATTAATGGCAGTGTAATTTGGCTGAAGACATGGTGTTTGTAGGCAACAAATATACTGAACTTACAGGTCTGTGTGTGTGTATGAGAGAACAGGTATGTGTATGGGGGCACAGGAGTATGTATGTGTGT
>NW_022196903.1:129255757-129260002 GCF_008632895.1 Mastomys coucha
GAGAGAGAGAGAGAGAGAGAGAGAGAGAGAGAACACAAGTGTGTGTGTGTAGGCAACCAGGATCATCTTGAAATGGGAGATGTGTGGTTTCATAAACTCTGGTGTGTTACAAGGTCTTGAGACATTTCTATGCACAGAGTTCTATGACATGGATCTTCTTAAACCTCTTCTACTTGCGAACTTTTTTTTGGTTGTTGCCAGAGAATTTTTTCTGCCTCTGTAGCCATAGAGGTACGTGAAATAGGCATAGGAATCAAACATTCACTGATACTATATCATAAGGAAATATATTTGAAATGAGTCTGTTATACATGTAACTTCACTATTTACTCAACATGAATGCAAATTTACATACTCGTGAGATATATATGCTTAAAGGATTAAATCTTGGCAGAGTAGTTGATGATATTACAGAACAAAGAACACCTTCAACATTTTTATGGATGACATCTATTTTGATTATATAATCATTAATACCAAGAATGTCAATACACAAAATTACATCATTTGAAATGGCAGAAGGGTGTTTTGACATATTTCAGAAATTGCTGGAAACCCAAGCCAGCAGCTGGAACAGTTTTTAAACTTTGTCTTTAGGGGCTGGAGAGATTTAAGGGCTCTTGTTGCTCTTCGGAGGACACAGGCTTGGCACCCAGCACCAACAACCATCCATAACTTCACTTTTAGGGGACTCAACACCTTCCTTTGACTTTTACAAGCACCAGGCAAGCACACTGTGCACATACATGCACGCAGGCAAAACATTCATATGTGTAAAATTAAAAAATGTTTTAATATTTATTTGTGTGTGCGTACATGTGTTGAAGCATAGACATCGTGGCCATTTTACTATTGTAGTTTTAAAACTGGACAAATTAACCTGTCACTTAGTCAGAGTGAATATCCCATTGCCCAACAGGCTTGACTCTCCTTGGAGTTTGCTTTCACTCTGCAAAACATCCTGCCTTTCCAAGTGTTGGCTAGCCTGGAAGACACTTCTAGCATGAAAACTTCAGTGCTGTGATGACCTGGAGGTCTCAATGGGGAATGTATTTTAAGGTCTCTAGGCTGGACGGCTTGTCCATGAGAATTCCCTTTAGATAACTTTAAAAACACATACATACCATCCATCTGCTTTCCCCACAGTGGTGGGATCTGAGATAAAGGGGGCTCTCATCATTTTCTAGGTTTTAGAAAAAACATTTTGAAGGAGAGCCTGAGATTCCTTGGCTTGGGTATAAGATGCTTGTTGGTCGAATGCACTATTTGACTCCCTGCTAGGCAAGCAAGCTGCGTCTGCTCATCTGGTGGGCTGACCATTGCATGAACCCCAGAGACAGTCTCTACATTATCACTTATGAGTATTTAGTGCATCACCTGAAATCATCCATGAAGCAGCAGGAAGAATCCTTTCATGATAGGAGAGACAAAGGACAAAAGAAACCCCCACTTCCTCAAGACCACTTTAGTCTGTCTTGGGAGCCCTGCGCCTTCCAACGCTGGACTTGATAGGAGCTGGAAAGGAGTGAATCTTTTATGTTTTATTTCCAATCTTATTTGTGCATTTGTTATTCTTTTCTGATTATAAAACCCTATCCCTGGGGGACACACTCTGTAGATGTTTTCTTTGAGGCAGTTGGGCAGTCTCTATTCTTTACAGATCTCCATTGCCTGAAGAATCTCTCCATCCTGGTTGGTATCAATCTACCAAATGTCCTGTGTCACCAGCTTGGACTTCTGTCCTGTGAGGTCAGATGTCTTTGTCCACCCAGCCTCCTTCGTTCTGAAACAGCAGGAACCTCCTCAAGTTCAAGCAGGTTCCCTCTGCAGAGCTGGAGGCCTCAGGCCCACGTACTTGGAGCCCTCTTGGAATTTCATCCATATTATTTTTCCAAAATAGTTTCAGCACAAGTTATCAGAGAGACATGAGATGAGGGGACTCTTGGAGACTTCTTGTTTTATGAGACTGTGTTAAAATTGAATTTAGCGGGGGTGGGGGTGGGGGTGGGGGTAGGGGTGCGGGTGGCTAAGAGAGCAAACAGGAAGAGTAGGAAAGCAAGCTCCTGAGGGGTGGGGGTGGGGTGAGAAAGAAGAGCTCAGCAGAAAAAATGTGAAAGGCAGAGAGCAAGAGGGAGCAAGGGGGAATTATCGCTAAATTCTCAAGTTTCAGAGAGGCATAGCGAGGGGCAAATATTTCAACTTTGGGGAAAACTATGTGATTATATATACTTGTTGCAACCCATTTTAGTTTAAATAGCATTTGCTAATATTAACAATGGACATATCACCTTTGGGGCCGTGTACCTGAGATTAAGGGTTCTATTGGGTGGATTCACACAGTGTTTTCTGTGGGCTGGTGTGTGTGTGTGTGTGTGTGTGTGTGTGTGTGTGTGTGTTGGGGGTGGTAATGTCCAGACCCTGAGTAGCTAGTTGATCTCTACGTCAGACACTGGGAGCTCCCGATCCAAACATTCATTAAGAGTGTACACACCAGCACCAACTTGAAAATCTACCCTCAAGGGTGTGGTGCCAGTGGGAGATTCTTACCGATGCAGAAAGAGGGGGTGTGCCCGAGTGGCAACAGAACTCTGTTTCACTGGGCAAGAGAGCCCATTTCTTCCTAAGAATACAGGTCTTGACTGAGGTCTAGTGAAATTGTGCCTGGCTCTTAACATCTATGGAGGCATGCTTAATCCACTTTCCATGTGAGGGAAATGGCAACAGAGCAGAGCAAAGCAGATTATTCCAAATTGCCTGAAAGAACTCTGGAGATGTGTGTGAGAGAGAGAGCCCTTCACCTCAGCCCCGTGTGTAGCTTTATAGTCCAAAGGTACAACCGTGCACATATGGCGGAGGGAAGAATCAGAGGCTATGCTTTATATTATTTAGTTTTTTTGAGGCAAGGTCTCTTGTACCCCAAGGTGACTTCCAATTTACTATGTCTTTCTGATCCTCCTGTCTCCACTTGCCAACTTCCAGGATTATCGTTATGCATCACGGTGCTGTTTTGTTGGTGTTGGGAATCAAACCCAGGTGGTCACATATGCTAGACAATCTCTCTACCTATTGAGGCACACATTCTCAGGGCAATTTTTTTGTTTTTTGAAGGTAACGTCTCTCTGTGTGGCCCTGGCTGTCCCCGAATTCTCTGTGTAGACCAGGTTAGAGATCTGTCTGCCTCTGCCTCCAAAGTGTTGGCATTAAATGTGTGTGCTACACAATGCTGGGCCCCAGTCAGAATGTTTTAAATACATCCAAAAGTGCAATAATCTGGCACCTCAGCCAAAATGGATTGCTTTCTTCCCCTGACTTGAAAACTATCTGATAAACCCAGCTCAGTGATGCTCAAGTATTAGCTATGAGATGTTAGAATTCCTGGGTGGCATTTATGTGTAAAATATAGAGACATAAATATTTGCCTTTATATGCATCTCTCTGTCTCTGTCTGCATGTGCGAGTGTGGGGTTGTATGGGGGCTTGGGGGTGTGTGGAGGTGTATGGGGATGTGTGAGGAGGTAGGTGTGCAAACATGAGTGAATGCTCTCCTGTAAATGCTCAACGCATTTAGCATTTCTCTCCATATCTAAACATCTCCATGTGAACAGGACAGTGGGGGTTATTAGGTTGGTTTCAAAGGCCACAGCAGGCTACTCACTTATGGCTGCAACTCAGGAGGTAGGTTTCTGGGTCCCCTCCACTGCCAGGCAGAAGAAGCAAAACTAGAACTCCGGCTTTGCTTCTGCTCTCAGGGCCCCTCCCTCCCTCCACCAACCCCAGGTTTCTCTTTTTAAGAATGCAACCAGCCCACATTCTCCTCAGCATCTGAGGACTTGCCTTCTAGACCCTAGCTCTTCTTTCCTCTCTGCTGCTGGGAAGGGAGAGCTTCAAACCCGAGGAAGGCATGCAGTCAGGGCTAGCGCTGTCAGCTCTGCCCTCAATGGTCTCCTCTCCCTCCTTGAGGGCTGTAGCAACCTTATAACTCTCAGGGGCCCCGGCCTCTGAGCAGGAGACAGGCTTTTTTGTTTTGTTTTGTTTTGTTTTGTTTTTTTTGATGGCAGAAGCGGGAGGTGAGGAAAACTATGAGAAACTGATTTGATCTTTGTCACATCATTGGTTTTCAATTAAAAATCTGGACAGATTTACTTTTCCAGGGCTAGAATCCCATTGTCAGGACTTGTGAAGAGGGAAGAATCGAATCAGCGTGTGTGTGTGTGTGTGTGTGTGTGTGTGTGTGTGTGTGTGTGT
>NW_022196903.1:129260038-129278008 GCF_008632895.1 Mastomys coucha
GTGTGTGTGTGAGTCTTTCCCTCAATCATCTGCTTAAAAATACCCTCTTTTCTATAAGGTTTGGAGAAATACAGACCCGTGACCATGCACCACTGAAATTTACTTAGTCTCTACCAACATCCTGTTGGACTTCGAGCCTCCCATCCCTGTCTGTCTTTCTATGGAATTTAAATTCCTGGAGGGTGGGGTCCAGTCCACTCTGACACAGTTTTAGCAGCACCCAGGGAAGGCTGTTGTATAGTAAATACTGTTCTGATAAATGACTAAGTAATACCACAAGGCATGCACTGGACTGGAAGAGAACAGCAACTCCAGTTGCTGGGGTTTGGCCGCTACCGCGACTCTCTGTATCTTCTCTGAGACGTCTTTCTTTCTCCTCCTTAACATTGGCCTCAGGGAAATACCATTGGAACTAATATCGAATGACTGCTGGGTACAACCGTATAGATTCTATGCTAGCCATTACTACCTATCTATTCATCTATCTATCACCTATCTCTATTTAATCTATCTATCTATCTATCTATCTATCTATCTATCTATCTATCTATCTGTCTATCTATAATCTAATATCTATCTATCTATAATCTAATATCTATCTATTATCTATATCTGTCTATTTATATACCATCTATAATCTAGTATCTGTATCTGTCTATCTATCTATCTATCTATCTATCTATCTATCTATCTATCTATCTATATCATATATCCATTTATCATCTTATGTATCCCAGACTAACCTTTAAATTCTCCTTGAACTTATGCTACCCCTTCAACTACCTACCAACTCTCCCCCCCTCCTCTCGATAGTGTCTCACTCAGCAGCCCATGCTGACTTGGAACTCATCATGTAACCCAAGATGACCTTGGACTAACAGCAATTCTCCTGCCTCAGCTTCTCAAATGTTGAGATTGTAGGCATGAGCCACCAAACCCAGTTGATACACGTATTTCTTGCCATCTGTGTGTATGCACAAGGAGACAGAAAGAGGGGGCGCTTTCCCAAAGTCACATTGCTGGTAAGGAGAGCTGGGGTTAAATGTAGGCACCCAGGACCTGAATCTCTTTAGCAAGGTGACGGGGCTGTGGGATTAGAAAACTCTGTAGCACCCCCTCCCCAACTCTGTGATTAACTGGGGAGTGGTTCACGGAGGAAGCTGTGATTGGGTCCCTGGCTGGCTTCACAAAAGCCAAAGATGGAGCAAGGTCCGAATGACTATCACATGAAGATCAGAGTACAAAGTTCTTAAGTCAAAGGCTTCCTTCTGCAATGCCTACAATCCATAGGAGCGAGAGTTTAACTAGAGACCCAGGCTTACGTGCTGTCAACCAGTGCCCCAACATTTGGAGCTTGCTGGGTGCTTTTCTGCTTCATAGGCCTCATCCCACTGCGGCCTACAGGTCAGGGGCATCAGGGTCAGGCAGAGAAGTCAACGAGAAATGAGTCTGCTAATTCCTGGTGATGAGCAGCTGCTGATCCGTGTGGTGGGGGAGGAAGAACGGGGGAATTCTGTTTGATGATTAGCTGGGACTTTAATTAACATGGAACTGTGTCTACCCCGCTCTTTCCTCCTCCTGACCCTAACCTGTGTTTTGCCTCATGTCCTTGGCAACCGAGGCTCCTTCTGGGTAGTAGAACTGGGCTTCGGTAAACAGATCTATTTGTGTGACTCCTCTTACTCATTTGAAGCAATGTCACTCCTTTTTCCACTGTGGTCTGTGTGTCTGAGTCAGAGGGAGCTACAACAGGGTTCTTTGAATTGATGGCTCACTCCCAGCCACATCTGACTGGCTGCCAACTTAGCAGGGCGTAGCTCACTAACTTTTTTTTTTTTTTTTTTTAAATCCAGACTGATTCATAGAAACTCCTTTAAAACACGGGGAAAAGAAACCGCCCATCACACACCCCAGCACACCAGCCCAGGAAACTTATAACCTCGGGAGTCAGGGCCCTCCCCTCACTGTGGTTGCAAACCTCCTGAAGAGCGGACCAGACCAGCAGCCTGCTCCACTACCCAGGGCATCTGCCTCTGTCACTGGATACTCCAGGTAAGATTGTTCCCACACTGGGGAAACTGCAGACCCCGCTCCTTTCTTCTCTCTGTTAGGCTCCTTGAAGCCCTCTGTTCTCTACTTTTCTCTGCTATCCCTCTATGTCTCAAAAAGAACGGAGTCCTTGAAACTTTTAGCTTAACACAGGGGAGGAATCTGGGATATCAGCTGTGACCAAGTTCTCTTGCTGGTATGTGGATCCTTGCTCCGAGGAGGTGGAAAGAGAAGGGACTTTGGAACAAACCTGAGTGCAATATTCTTTATGGAAGGAACTCTATGTGCCTTCGAAATGACATAGCAGGCTTGAAAGATGTTTCCAAATCTTCCGTTTTCATTCAGATTACTTTGAGCTGAAATCTAGAAGGATGCTATGTTACTGACGACACTTCAGCTTTCTTCCCTCTCTGCTTGGGTGAGAGGCAGTATCTGAAGAGACACCTTGCTTTGCTTTGGGGGTTGTTTGTTGTTGCTCTTTTACACTTTTGGGTCATGGTGGATAAACATCTGGGTTTCAGTTTATTTTTGCCGTTGTATTTACTCTTGTCTGTCGATGTCTGTCTGAGTATTTCGTTCTTTCTCTTGTTTTCCCCACAGGAAGGGGAGAGGGGATTGGTCTGTTTGAAGAAAAACCGTTAGGGAAACAGAGGCAAAGGGTGTTTCAAGTAAAACTTGGGAGGGGTTGATTTGGTGGAATGGTGTGGGTTCCGGAATCCTTAGCCAGATGTGGAGGTGGGGGAAGAAGGCGGGGGGGGGGGGCGGGGGGCCTTCAGGGATTCCTGTAAAGCTGTGAATGGCTTTGTGCCTCCACCTCATGTGCATTTTGGAGCCGACTTAGGGAAAAAAAAAAGATCTTTCAGAATCTATTAAAGAATTTTTTTCTAAGTGGACATGGAATTTTTTAGTGTGGCAGCGGTCATATGGGAATATTTATCTTATTGCTTTTCTCCAAAATATTGTATAACTAAAACCCACGTGCTAAATGCAAGAAGAACAAAGGCACACGGCTATGTTTGTTTTTGATTTTATTAGCTTAGCGTTTTGGTTGAATGTCTGTGGAGGTGTGGCTCATTTCAACACAGATGTGGTTTTTTTTTTTTTTCTCCCTCTCGAAAACAAGCCAGAGGAGAGTGACAGGATTCAGCTTGCCTGATGAAGGGAGGACCTTTTTCTTTAGAAATGCAGCTTGCTGGTTGGCAGAGAAAATTTAAAAGTAATCAGTGTGTGTGTGTGTGTCCATTGATCCATCAAAAATCTCTGCAAAGCTAAGCCTTTGCCCCAAGGTGAGGTGATGAGTAAGCGCTAGGACCCCACTTTTGCTTCCAATGTTTATCACTTCCAGATCACATGGGTGTGAACTGGGGAAGCTGTCCCTTTTAGGTCCACAGCCACAGTTTCCTGTGAAGATCACACGTGCGATTGTGTGTCATTCTGATCTGGCTGAAGCTAGGCAGCCCTAAACAAGTCAGCAAAAGGGAAGACTGGAGGGAGGAGTAAACTGCCACCAACGGCAAGACCCGCGCATGGAGCTGGCGCAAACTCCACTGTTCCTTGGAAAATGGGAATATTATGCTTTGTGTGTCCCCCGTTCTCCATGGAATTGGAGGACAATTAAAAAAATTAAATCACCGCTCTGACTTTTGCCTGTAAGCAGTGGGAGAGCCCCTGGGCTGTGTGTGAGCCTTTCTGGGTTTCTTCAGCTCTAAGTCTTTGGTTGTCCTGGAAAAAGAAGCCATTACCACCTCCTCCAAATCATGGCCTCCTGTCCTCAGGCGGCTCCAGTTTCATCCAGAGACTGCAGAATGGGGTGGAGACAGAACACTGTCCAGGGCTGCTGGACATCCGGTCTGGCATCCCTGTCAGAGAGCCCCCAGATTTTACATTGTTCTAGGGTACTAAACTGTCCTGGGAGTTGGCAGAAGGCCAGCAAGGTCCAGCTGGAGACGATCGTGTCCCAGGACAGTGGCTCTGGGCCAGTAGGAAGGGCAGCCCTCTGTCAGAGGACAGATGTCTGTCCCCAGACTTTGAGGAAGGTTGGCTGGCTTTCTCACCAGTCTTTGCTTTCGTCTGGAAACAAGATTAGGCCTGTCTCCAACCTGGAGGAAGGAGTCCACGGAGGAAGCTGTTGGGAATGCCGGGCCTCTTGGCTGTTTCTCGGCAGCTTTGGGACGGAGGGGCAGGGAGCCAAGCACATTTCTGTGAAGGCAAAACTGATTCTCTGCAGCCTCCAAACAACCTGAAGGAAGGGCTGGCTCTCCACCTGGGACGTGGCCACCTGGGATGTGGCCAAGGCTTCCTTCTTTTTCCTTCTTCATTGCTTTTATAGAATCTTAAATTTAGATGTTAGGTATGGTAGTTCATACCTGTAATCCCAGGACTCAGGGAGCTGAGGCAGGAGATTGCTTAAAGGGTCAAGGCTAGCCTGGGGCCAACCAGTGAAACTTGGTCTCAAATACAGAACAGCAGCAACAAAAAGAAGAAGAAGAAGGAAGAGGAGGAGGAGGAGGAGGAGGAGGAGGAGGAGGAGGAGGAGGAGGAGGAGAAAGAGGAAAAGGAGGAGAGAAAAAGAAAAAGAAAAAAGAAAAAAAAGGAGATAATCTTATTATCATACCATATGCAAGAATCTAACTTTTATATCATTATGAATGGATGGTTGTCCCGTGGCTCACAGTTCCTCATAGCAGGGTGGGGACACCCAGAGTGTATGAATGTTCACTCACACCCGTCCTTCTTTCTGGACAGCAAATCACACCAGACAGAGTTTCTGAAATTCAGCAAAGATAGCTTCTCTGAAAGTTCTTGTTCTGCAGGCCTGAAATGACCCTGGGTGGGGGTACTTTTCAATTCTGTTCTGCTGCTGCTGTCCCCCACCCAATGCTCCACTTCCTGTTCCTTTAGACATTTCATCTTTATTTAACATTTAATCTGTATGGCTCCATGGAATGGCATTACACATTCGATCTTGCTTTATTCTTTTATTATTCAAATACAGAATCACACTAGGTAGCCCTGTCTGTCTGGAACTTACGAAGTAGACCAAACTGGCTTTGAACTCACAAAGATCTACTTGCCTCTGCTTCCTGAGTTCTGGGATTAAAGTCACATGGCACTATGCTTGGCTGTCTTGTGCTGTGAGACAGGGCTTCTCCATGAACGGCAGGCTGGAGCCTAGAACTCTCTCCACCCTTCTTTCCTGAAGGGTGTGGCCTCCACTGCTGGTGCGTGTGGAATGCAGATAGAGCATTTTTGAAATATTAAGATTATCCGCCTAGTCAAACCATTTGTCCCTATAGGATTGATTCTGAGCTTTTTCATTTTCTAAGCACATGGCTGTGGTCACTTATGTAACTCACTATGTATGCGTATACATAGCTAGGTAACATACACTCTTAGAGGACTCTAGAACTCTTAGATGCATGTTGGTGGATACGTTCAATGTTGCTAACTACTGGTCATAGTTAAGTCAACCCAACTCCTGAAACACAAGCTAATAGCCAGCAACCTTCTTGATTATCATTGAACTAGAATTTTCTGGACCTAAGCCTTGTTTTTGGAGTAATCTCAGGTCACTCTGAATTTCTGGGTTGTCCTTGTTTTTCCAGAATCAAAGAATGAGCATTGGGTCTAGTTGGGGGTCTCCTTGGTTTTCTAACACTCATTTCTCAAACATGAGTCCCCAGGAGGGGGACACTTTAATCTCTGGTACCTAACTTGTGAAACACATCCCTCAATTTCACTGGTGGGTTTCCTGACACCAAAGGAGAAACACTCAAGGCTCTGAAAAATCTAGGACCTTACCACTTCACTTTTAAGAAGTCCCTTGAGTCCATGTTAATGGCTAACTTAATCCATAAAAGTTAGCATAGTCAAACCAGGGGCTAGAGATACAGCCCACTAAAGTCTGCTTGCCTAGAATGTTATTTGCTCTGCATTCAATTACAAGAACTGGATGGGTCAGGGGTGGGGGGTGGGGTGGGGTGAGGAGGTGGCTTCTGCGGCCTTACCTGATCTGAGATTCCTTGGGCACAGTATTAAAGGACTCACTTGAAATAGCCCTGGATATTACCCGAGCTTCGAAAGAAGGAACATGTTTGGCTTATCAAACAAGAGGTGCCATCTCCGGAGGAGTCTGTGCACATGTCAATTCACTAGGAACATGATAGGGCTCCGAAACTGAGCTGGTCCTGGTAAGACACACCCTCCTCTGGAGGAGGGAGAACAGGTGCAGGTGTAGATGAGAGCAAGCCCAGGGCATCCTGGGAGGAAAGGGAAGGTTGGGGAACTAGAGAGTGAGAAGAAACTGGGTGTTTGGGGGATGGAGCAAACAGAAAGGACTAGAGAGAGCCAAGCAGAGAGAGAAGATTGAACAAGCAAGGGAGACATGACTACTCTCACTGTCCCAGGACAGCCTTTGGATCAAAATTCTGGTTTTTTTTTTTTGTTTGTTGTTTTTTTTTTTTTTTGACCTCCATGAAAATCTTTTTCTCTTCTTCATATGTGGCATGGTTGTTGCATGTTAGGGACACTGGGTTTTATAGGTGGAGTTCCGGTGCTTCTCCTTTCAGTTGAGAGGGGAAAGCCTAGTGAGGAGTGCTTTTGGAAACCTAAGTTCTTTCCGCCCCGCCCCCCCGGGGTCTGAGAGAAGGAAGGGGAGAGAGCTTTGCTGAAGTGTAAAGTGAATTTTGCTTAAGCGGGAACGTTCGCAGAGGACTGGCAGAGCTGTGTGGCTGAGGCAAGGATCTCCCCTTGCTCATGGCTGCTCCCCGAGATCCCAGAAGGAAGGAAATCTGCCAGGGCTGGGAGTGTGGAAACCATTCTCAAGGCTGGCAGGGAGGGCTTTGACAGGGCCAGCTATCTGTCCTGGCTGGACCATCGAAAGCAGTGTGACAGGAAAAAGCAATGGCCTTTGAGCACTGGGATTATTTTGAAAGGCTATCCAACTCTGATTAGCCCGAAAGTTGTGGGAGGAACAGAGCTACCAGTAACTGTCAAACCCTCAGAAAACAGCTGGATGTGGTGCCGCTGCCTTTAATCCCAACACCATGGAGGGTTGAAGCAGGAGAATTGCTGTGAGTTCAAGGCTAGCAGGGGCTCCATAGTGATTCTGTCTCAAAATATCAAAGGAAGGGCTGGGGAGAAAGCTCAGTGGATAAAGAGCTCACTGTGCAAGCAAGAGGACTCGAGTTTGATTCTCAAAGCCCATATGAATAATTGGGTGTGGTTGGGTTTGTAATCACTTCTATGGGGAAAGGGAGATAGGAGGATCTCAGGGGATCATCGTCAGTCAGCCTAGCTGAATCTTGAGGTCCAAGCCACTAAGACCCCATCTCATAAACACAATAGCAACAAAAAACAAGCTGGAGGACAACTGAGAATGAATGACACCAGGGTTGTCTTCTGGCTGCTACACACACACACACACATACACACACACACACACACACACACACACTCACATACATACACACATACTCACTTACACATACACTCATACATATACACACATACACATGCACACACTCACACCCACATACACTCACACATACACACACTCACACACATAAACCCCCACACACTCATACCCACATACATACAGACACAGATTCACACACAGACTCACATACACACACCCACACACACTCACACACACACAGATACACACACACGCACCCCTCTCAGAGAGAAGACAGAAATCCAGAGAAGTAAGCTGGAGTGGAACGTGACTTCATTCCAACTCTGTAGTTGGGAGGCAGAGGTCTTGGTCAAAGGGCATGACTGAAACAAAGTAGCTACCTTCTCTGAAACTGCACCAAACCAGTGCCCACCCAGCGTGCTTGGGTGTCCCTGCTCTGCAGTCCTCCAGCTCCATCAGCCCTTGCTGGTTGAAGCATGTTACTGCCATCTGCTGTCAGATGCCCCCAGGAGCCTCTAGGGCGCAGCCACACCTTGATTTTTCTTACCAACCCCTAGTTATTTTCTTGGCAATGTCTCTCTGGAAGACAATCTGTCTGCAAGAGCACTTCTCCTTTGTCGGGAACAGAAGGCAACAGGAGCTTCCGTCCTCACACAGGACATGGGAGACGTCCTCCCCGACCCTGGCCAGCTGCAGTCACAGGGCGTGGGCTGAAATCAGGCCTCACAGCCTAGGTCTGTCTTCAGCCTTTGCAGATGTTGTCCAAATCCACCCACTCCATGGACATAATGGAGGACAAGCGGAAATAAGAGAGGGAGAGAGACAAGGGTGGGGTGTCTCTGGATGCATCTGCAAAAACAATATTCATGCTATTTGCTTGCCTTTGCATAGTTCACAGCTCTTAGGCTGCAGAGAAGCCTCAAGACCACCTCGCCTGAGCCTTTCTTTGTTTTACTAATAAATAAATATGACCTACAGCATTTGGCTTGCTTTGTGTTAGGTATGGACCCTTCAATGCTCATGCTAAGCCTATGAGGTCCTTAAGAAATTTGAAGTTAAGAGTCTGTTCTTTATCACTTGGGGTTCTGCCTCCCTAGATTTCACCAAGCAGACAGGTTTTGCAAAAATCTTTCAACTCTGGTCATTAGCCAGACAAAATGTTTGTGGGACTTGGCCTCACCTTTCTAATTGGACCTCCCTCCCTCCTTTCCTGCCTCCCTCCTTCTTTTCTCCCCTCCGTCCCTCCTTCCTTTCTTTTTTTCCTGGGTTTTCTTCCCCCTTTCCTCCTCATTTCCTCCCCATTTTATCTTTTCTTTTTTCATGTCTTTTCCCTTTTCTTTCCCCTTTCCCTCGTCTCTTCATTTCTTTCTGTATCTTTCCTTTCCTCTCCTTTTCCTTCTAACTCGTTTGCAGTTCGTTAACTCTTTGGCTCTGTGGTCTAACCACTTGTCCCAGGTGATACAGGTGGCATTAGCTGTTTGTGACAGATCACCTTTGTAGCCCCTTTGGCCCAGGACCACAAAGAAACAGTCATTTCCTTGAACCGTCCAGACCCCTGTGTCTTTCACTGATCAACTGTTAACAAGCACTGAATCCACCAGTACTTGAAGCACCAGTCCTAGTGTGAGCTACAAAGATCGAAGAGCGACCCACAGTGTCTTCTTTCCACATCGAACATCCCATATGCAGAAACAGGAAGACTTGGTCCTTTAGGGTCCCCCCACCCCGTTTCCCACACAGAGATGCATGCTTCCCTTTCCATCTGTGCCTGAAAACAATGCTGAGAATGGAAAAGTACACATGACATGAAAAGCGATAACAATGGCCAGGGAAGCTCATCCAAGGTCTCCATCCACCAGCTTGCCTTCAGTCCTAGCCTTCCCCTCCTCCACATTCATCCTCCACACTGTTCCCCAGGGGCAGAATTTCCTTTTTCTTATTTGCTTTTTGTCCCATGGGCATCAATTTTGCCAACTAAAATGAACCTCAGTGGGAATGCAAACACATTCGAACCCCAAGCACAAGAAGAATGGTGTTGACTTGGAGGATGGTAGGCAAACTTCCGCGCCACCCTGCGGTGTCCTTGGGAAACACAGATCGCCTCGGATCCATTTCAAATGTCACGTTGAAGAAGATGTGCACAGTCAGGGCCTATCCTGAGGGCTCCTTGACCCAATCCCTTTCTGAGAGACTTGACCTTTCCTCTTACCCCCTCCCTGCCTTGCACGAAGTACCAAGTCTGGATCAGATGGGGTGAGGGAAGCTTTCATCCCAGTTGCAGTTGACTAGCAGGAAATGGGAATGTCATTGTTAGAACAGCACTGGCCAATAGAAGGACAGAGGAGGCTCTAGCAAGAATAATCTCAGTGCTGAGCTGTGCCATGTGTGTGTGTGTGTGTGTGTGTGTGTGTGTGTGTGTGTGTGTATTGGAGATTGAACAGAGGCTTCTTGAGTGGTAGGCAAGTACTTCTTTCATTGTGTTTTGTTTGTTTGTCTGTTTTTTTGAGACAAAGTCTCACTATGTAGCTCTGGCTATCCTGGAACTCATGTATAGTAGACCAGGCTGACCTTTAACTCACAGAGCTCTGCCTGCCTCTGGCTCCCAAATGCTGGGACTCAAGGTTTGTTCCACTCTACTTGGAATAGGCAAGCACCCACTCTTACCAATTGAATTATAATCAAATTCTGTGGGCTGTATGTACTCTTGTCAGGACTTTTCTAATAGGGCCTTGGTAGGATGAGTTTAAGTATGATTTGCATAGATTTTCAGGCTGAGTTTGTAGATGAGTTTCATGGTTTTGGAACCAAATCTTGAAGTTCTCTCTTAGCCTGGAAATTCTATACTTAGCAAAAAAAGTAGTTACAAAAGTTAAGTGGAAATAAAATAATATGAAGTTTGTGTATAATAAGGTGCCCAACCCATAACTTGTAGTGATGTGACAAATAATTTATAAAAGTGACAGAGGACTAAAGTATATGCTATCTTAAAAGAAAAAAGGAAGTTCTGTAGTGATGGCTCACTGATTAAGAGCAATGGATGCTCTTGCGGGGGACTCCAGTTCAATTTCCAGCATCCTCATAGCTGGTAGTTCATAACTGTTTGTAATTCCAGTTCCAGGGGCCCTGACATATCTTCTAGACTCCATGGGTACCACACCATCTCATGGTACACAGACATGCATGTAGGCAAAACACCTATACACATAAAATAAAGATTAAACAATGAAAAGAAGAGAAAGAAGGTCCTCTGCAGCCTTCAGCTGCTCTGCTCTCTCAGTGAAGGGAGTACTGCCATCTTTAGTTCATTTATTGGTTTATTAACGAGGCTTACCTGGTACCTGTCATAGAATCGGTCCTTAGAGTGGGGGAGCCGAGCACGTCCATAAAGAACTCTGTCATCAGGCAGGCTGCCATGAGGCAGGGCCTTTATTAGGACTGCAGAACATAACAGGAGGAAAAAAAAAAAAAAAAAAAAAAAAAAAAAAAAAAAAAAAAAGGACTTCATCCCTATAGAAAGAAGGAGGCAGAATTTGAGCTGGGTGAGAAAAATTAATAGGTAGTTATTAGGGAAGGACATAAAAACAGCTTTCAGAAGTCAAATTCCCAGGATTCCATGGGCAGCTAGCATCTGGGGTCTCATTTCCTTGACATGGGTGCTTGTGTCAGTTGTGGTGGGGGGGGATGAGCGTTGTAGGCTGAGGAAGGACAGATAACCTAACAGCAGTACAGAGATGGCATGGTGAGGGGAAGGTTAGAGAGCATGTCATGGGAGGAGCTGACACCAGCATCCAGGCTAGGATCCTGAAAATGCAGGCAGGATAGGGACTCAGTGCAAGATAATACAGGTAGAGGCTCCCAGGTAACTGCAATGCTTCAGGCAGGAAACCAGGGAGGGGCAGAAATGGCAGCTGAACCGTGGTCGGTCCTTTCTTCCCAGTAATGGGCTACCTTAGGTACTCTTCAACCCCACTCCAGAACTGTTTAAACTAGTTTCAGCCAGCCAAATGCACACACACAGTACTAGGAAGCATCTTGTATGGTCTTGCCATCCATACAGACGGTCTCATTTGCAAGAGTGTCACCCAGTCTCACATGAATTGTTCAGCTCTAGATGTTAGCTCAGCACTAAGGAGGCAGGAAAATTCCCACAAGTTAGAGGCCAGTTTGGGCTACATGGTGATTTCCAGCTGCTCTCGGCTCCCAGTGTTTGATCCCTATTTTTCCTAATAGTTACTTCCTTCTGGTGTGGTCATCTGTGCCTTTTGGTTGTTTCTCTGTTTCCCTAGACCCTGAGCACGCCCCCGCCAATCACACAGTGCAGACTTGTGCTTACAGGGAGCAGACATGAGAGAAGTGTTCTTGTTGTCCATGTAGAAGCCAGAGCACTTCCCAAGCTTTCCAAACATTGTGAATTGACCAGGTGTGATGGCTCACTGGAGAGTGTAAAAGCACCACAGGCCATATTCCTGGTATGGGAGTTCCCAACAACAGATGACACACTTTGGGTCTGTCTAGGCAGCTAGAAGGGAGGGCGGTGGTACAGTGGAACAGTCAGAGTTGTGGTACTGTGTCCTCTGCGTCTGGTCCCTTAAAGTTGAGGAACGTGCTCTCCACTGAAGAATGTCAACTGCAGCATTTTGGAAAAACAAGAGGGAGAATTCCATTACTGTCTCACTGAGTCACAAGCTGTAACGGCCCATACTTTCAAAATTGTCTAAGTGCTTGTGTTCGTTTTGTTTGTGTGGCGGTGCTGAGGACAGATTCCCGGGCTTTGAACGTGGTAGGCAAGTGCTGTACCAGTGAGGTCCACTCTGAGCCTGAGGCCAGAAATGGTCTTATTCCTTGGTCGAGGAATGAGTTAAAGGATGAGATATAGGAGACCACGGTGGGCGGAAATGTCAAGAGCTCAGACTTATACTCATTCTCAGGTGCTGTTGACTAGGTTCTCACATACCCACCCATCAGTACCACCGGTGGTTTTCAGAAAAGACCTTGAGGGCTTGGTCCTCCTAGACCCGTACTTCTCAACCTTCCTAATGCTGGAACCCTTTAACCGTAAATCATTTTTGTGGCTACTTTATAAGAATCTTGCTACTGTTATGAACTGTAGTGTAAGTGCAACCCCGTGTAAGGGTCATTCGACCCCCAAGGGGTCACAAGCCACAGGTTGAAAGCAGCCGTCCTAGACTAAGGGAAGGGCTCTCTAATACAGAAGCTGGTAACTGTGGGACGAGCCAACACAGAAATTTCATAAAGTGTTCCATTGAGTTTTCAAGTATTTTGGAAGAGGGGTGTTAAAAATAATGGAAGCCCCTCTAAACTGACAATGGATGACACTGGTAAACTTGACAAAAAGATGAAGTTCTGTGTGTCATGCAGTAACTTCATCTAATCCGCCTCCACAGTGGCTGGACACAGCCTCTAGAGGCAGAGAGAACTGTGGGTCTTGTTCACTAAGAGTGCTCATTGATTTGAGATATTTTGTTCCTTGCTTTAGGGAAAAGACACACATACACACACACACACACACACACACACACACACTCACACCCTATCTCAGATAAAAGAGTCACTTTTTAGTTTGAGTCTCCTCACCTGCTCTTTAGGTGGCAGCAGGCAGGGGACAAGACCTAGGTGGGCCTGAGACACGTTACGAAGAGAGATGGAGTGGCCTGGAGAGTCCGTGCTTCCCAGATACGGAGGGGCCACTGGACCAGGCTGTCAGCAGGATGAAACAAGAGGGACTCCGCTGGATAGGGTCCCAGGGCAGTCGAGGAGACCGAAAGTCTCCTGGATTCACCCGCCTGTCAGGCAACTCGTTTAAAGAGGCCTCACTTGGTGAATTACATTCCATTCTTGGCTCCTCCGCTACTTTTCACGATTAGGAGGAAGTTTGTCAATTATAAACAAAATTAACCTGAGAGTCATTAAAGGGTCAAGGAAGGTTGGAAGAAAGTACTCATTATGTAATTCTTGTCATTTTCTTTCCTGAGCCAGCTTTATTCTAGATGGGCAAGCCTGGGCTGAGAAAAGCCAACTGCCTCTGGTGATTCTGGAGGATGCGTTCTTAACATCCTCCCTACTCGAGGGGCGAGGACTAGATAAAAATGTCAGTTTCTGAGGACTAAAGTGAATTGAGCCATAGGCTGCCTGGTGAACCACCCTACAAATGTCTTATTTCTTGATCTTGACATGGAGCAGCATGTGACCGAGTAACTGGGTCCGGCTGGTAACAGTTATTCTGCTTCGTAGAAGAGAAACAGTAACAATAACAACAATTGTGCCAACCCTGTTATTAGTACCACGTGACACACTCGGTACTGTACCATACTGCAGGAGGTATTTTTACTTACCTGCTGCAGTTGAACCCTCGCGCCTCTGAGTATAATTGATGTCATTACCCTCTTCACATAGGAAAAGGAGGCAGGCAGAGATCAAAGCCCTCGGAATCATTCTAAGTCAACTTCTAACTCAAAAAACAAAACAGTAAATTGAATCCTCTTCTCCACACACGAAGGCCAAGTGGGAAGTTACAGAGGTGAGAACTCCAGAAAAGCAGCGGAGAACTTGAATGGTGGGGAGGATTCACAGGTACCAGAAGTCCAGGCTCTTCCCAGAGGCAGCAGGAAAATGACATCGGTTTTGCCATTCACAGTTAAATTAGGAACACTCTCTGCCTGCCTCACCAGTGGAGGGAAGCAGCCAGTGGGGAAGAGGTCATGCTGTAGATCACGTTTGGTTTTGAGTAGCTAATGAGAAAGCGAGAGGAGATAAAAGACACCCGAAATGTCAGAATAATGATAGTATTGGTGTTCTAATAAATACCTAGTGTGGCTCGAAAGTGGCTTAAGCACAGACAAAGCATTAATTAAATCAGGTGGGGAGATGGGGGGAAGGTAGCAATTGCAGGATGCACACAGCATCTCCTCTAAGGTTGGTGCATCCTCACACACTCCCTGCCTAGAGGGTGAATACCCGCGCCACCCCCCAACCCCCCTCCGGCCCAAGTCCTTTCCTTTTGATGTCTCTTTGAGCTGGCTCTGCATCTGTCATAGGAGTGACACAGAGGGTATCGACGTCCCAGATGTGTGCACTTAGAGGGTATGGACATCCCAGATGTGTGCACTCTCCCGCTTCCTTTAGCCTCTAGATTTTACAATCAGTGGTCTCTGTTGAAATTATGGCTGAGAACTTTTGTTTATCCATACACACTGTTAATTTATATTAGTTCCTACTCTTCCGAAGGGTGATTTATGCATGTGCTTGTCTTCGGGGATGGGTCCTGAGTGACTGAAGTTGCATAAACACCACACACCAGCAAAAAGCACATCTGGTGTTATCTCAAGCTTTATGCTTCTGGAGCCGCAGAGCTGTCATGTCGAACCGCAGGAAATCTGCCATCGCCCTAGACCCATAACAGCATCCCCACCAAGAGGCTCAGGTGCTGTAAATATTAGTCTAGAATGCTAAATCAGTAAGTGATCGGGCCATTACCCAGGAATTAGGCTGTCACACTATTAGGTGCCAAAGAGCATTGTAATAACAGGAGTTATATCTCTCCTATTTTACATCTCACCCAGGATCAAATTAGTAGCCAGTTTGCTCTGTGGCCATTGAGTAACAGTGCCGCGTGTGCTGCAGAACTCACTGTTTCTATTTAGTTTGCTGGGCGAGCATTTTCTGGAGTGTAGATGCTTTCCTCATGCAAATGGAAATTGCGCATGCATGCTGCTGCAGAGTTCTGGGGGTGACAAAAACCCTCCAGACCTCAAAGCCTTACATTCTTACCCTGTCAATCACAAATAAAACATCAGCAGCTGCTATAAAGGGTGCCATGCTCTTTTTAACATAATGAATATTATGTTCTTTAATTATACTTATTATATTCATAGAATATTCATTATATTAAAGAGATGAATCTATAAACATGTGGGAACACAACAGAAGTACTTATCTATACACAGGTGAGTACGCACTTAGGTATGTATGTATACAATCAGGTTTTAGAAAATCTTGGCTGGGCAGTGGTGGCTTACGCCTTTAATCCCAGCACTTGGGAGGCAGAGGCAGGTGGGTTTCTGAGTTCGAGGTCAGCCTGGTCTATACAGAGTGAGTTCCAGGACAGCCAGGGCTACACAGAGAAACTCTGTCTTGGAAAAAAAAAAAGCAAAGAAAAAGAAAATTTTGATGTAATTTTGAATTTTAAAAATTGTCCCACTTTCTTGTGTCAACAGAGAGCCCACGAAATAAGAAAATGGGATGCATCTTACTGACTGTGGGGATGCATCTTACTGACTGTGACAGTAACCTTTCTGTCTCCCCTGTCTTTTGTTTTCAGAATTCTCTACTTAGGAGTCACCAAAAAGCCAAGATGCTTGTGCTGCTGGCCGGCCTCTTTGTGGTGCACATTGCTACCGCCATTATGCTCTTTGTCTCCACCATTGCAAACGTGAGTCGTCCCCTCTCTGCCCCCTCCCGTTTATTCATCCCAGGGAGGATCTTTGGAATATTTCCGCAAAAGGTTAAGAAAAATGGGAGGTGGGAGTGTTAAATCACAGCGCAGAGAACTTCTCCATTAGCTCTAAGGGGGAAACAAAACCCAAACACATACTCATAGATCAAGGGAAGAAATAACCAAAGTATAAAAGGCGAGTGTCCCCAAGTGATTCTTCTAGGTGTGTTGGGAGGTAGAGAATACAAGGCGTCTTCAGCTTCTAGAAGGATCCTCTCCACGGGACGGGGAGACTGGTGTTTGGAGGGTGGGCGTGTCTCCTCTAGAGAAGGCAGGGAAGTAGGAAGAAAATAGAAGTGCAGTCCACACAGGAGAGCTGGCAAAGATGCCCTCGTGGGACAGACTCACCCTATGCACGCGTTAAGATACCTGTTCATGCGCTAGACCGGAGAGATTCCTGACTAGAGGACAGGCAGACATCAGAGATTAAAAACACTGCTTTGGTTGTGAGGTTGACAGATTCAAGTTTTGTGTGAAAATCGGTGTGTGAAATGAAATTTGGTAGGATTAACTTGGTGCCCAGTGAATCAAATAGCATAAATAAAACGATCTCCTACAGAGATCGCTAGTCTTTGCTCTCCGAACCCGGGGCTACTCTGACCCCTAGTGGTCATATTTAGCACCCTATTTGTTTGTATTGTCTTAGACAAAATGAGCCCGCTTCTTGGACTTAGAAATTAAGGCAGCTAGCCTATTGTGATGGTAGGGCTTGCATGAAGAAGGGAGAGGCAAGAGGATCATGAGTCTGAGGCCAACCTGAGCTACACATTGCCGGGTGTGTTGGCTCACGCCTTTAGTGCCACGAGAGAGGCAATGAGTTAAGGTTAGTCTGGTCTATGTAGCGAAGATTCAGTATAGCCAGAAAACTATATAGAGAAACCCTGTCTCAAACAAAAAACCAAAAAATACAAAATACCCAAACCAACCAAACCAACAACAACAACGACGATGACGATGACATAAACAACATAAAGTTAAGACAGCCAGTCATTAGACACACAAACGATGGCCCCAGAGTAGACCACAGTCCTTGCTGTGGTTAAAGGATGAATAGGGTTTGTTTTGTTTTTTGTTTCAGATAGAGTTCATTTGTATAGCCCTGACTGTCCTGGAACTTACTATGTAGACCAGACTGGGTTACATCTTAAGAAATCTGCCTGCCTCAGCCTCCCAAGTGCTGGTATTAAAGGCGTGTTCTATGGCTGATTGGCAAGGGTAAATACGTTTTAAAGCCCAGTCAGAGAGGTTTTGCAAACATCAGGGTGTAAAAACAAGCTAGGCTAGCAATCCCTACCCATCCTGCCTTCTGTAGGTTTGTAACTTGGCCATTCTGTAAGCAAACTCCTAGGCCTCACAGGATAACAATGTGGTAAACTTCAAATTGTATTAAGAGTTCTTATCCGCTCAGTATCAGCTCTGACGAGAGGCTGAGAGATCAGGTGACTAGGCATGCTTGGGCCGACTGTTTCAGCATAGTTTGTGCATGTGTAGACAGGATTATCTTCTACTCCAGAAGGAAATGGTTTTTCTTGGTCCAGGCAAGAAGGGATGCTAGTGCCATGGAGACCCTGGGGATATGCATTTTGGCCACTCTGGTGCTTTTAGCTGCCCCTGACTTGAAGTCCTTGATGCAGCATTTTGACATGGAATGACGTTGCATCTTCTGACAGTCTACATCTGATCCTTCTGCATAAACCAAAGTTGCCTGTGGGCTCCCAGGCTCACTCTTGTCTCCCTAGTAACCCTCTGCTCCTTTGTTGTCTCTAGTTGGATGTTTTCTCTTATTTTTTCTTCTTTAAAGATTATTTTTAAAAGTATGTGTACATATGTGGATATGCGTGTACAAGTGTCAATGAAGAAGATGTTGGATTCCCTAAAGCCAGAGTTACAGGTGGTTGTGAGCCTCCTGGTTGGGGTGCTGGGACCTGAACTCCAGTCCTCTTGCAAGAGCTATATATGTTCTTAATTGCTAAGCCACTTGAAGATCTCCAGA